>NC_056732.1:128386917-128549417 GCF_019279795.1 Protopterus annectens | reverse complement strand
AAAAATAATGGAGAAGGCAATATTGGATAAGTTATTGTCAGAACTGGATAGGTTAGGACTTGAAACTGTATATCAGCATGCATATGTTTAAAACAGATCTATTACCACCTATAACATGATGTTCTATAACAATACCATAACACCTATGAATGAAAAAATTGTGCTGTGATGTAATTTATATAGATTTAACTTCAGCATTTGACAGAGTCATACACATAACACTGATCAATAAATTAGTACAGCTAGGTATTGATGTACTCCTGATAAGATAGATAGCTGCATGGATTACAAATAGGACATGGCAAGTATCATACAGCAACTGGACAGGCAAACTCCTTGGTTACAGTCAGGGTGTCCCACAGGCCTCTGTCCTTAGACCCTTACTTGTATAGATTACATCTTTCAGACCTAACCTTTTCATCTGAGGTGCTCTGTATTGCATTGCATAAGTGGAAATTCCTTAAGATTCCAAGAGCAGGATAAGTTATTTCTTACACTTATTTCACTGAACTGCACTTCTGAAATGATTATAATTGTGCTATGCAGTTGATCTACTACATTTTGCACTGTTATAAAGCTTTTTTATTGTTTCACTGCATTTATGTACTGTTTTAACTGTATTTTTCATTGCTAGATACCGTTTCATTACTCTAATTGCATGTTTACTGAATTACTTAACTGTAAACTGCTTTTTCATACTGAGAGTTGTATTTTCTGTTTGTGAGTGCTCTATCCTAGCTTTTCTGTGCATTTTTGATTTTTTCAGGTTTCTGTGTTCTACAGCTAGGAACTGTAATAGTGTGCATTACTATAATTGTTTACAGTTAAAAGCATTCTCTAGAGTCTGCTCATTGATCTGTTTAAAACTTTCATTTAGTGGCTACAGCTAGGAACTGTAATAGTGTGCGTTACTATAATTGCATTTTTATTTAATTACTAAATTTAAAACTGCTTTTTCATACCGAGACTTGTATTTTCTCTTTGTGGGTGTTCTTTCTATGCTTTTAAAGTGAGGTTTCTGTGTTCTGCTCAGGTGGCATAATCTTGATAGAGGCCTGTTGTCTAGGCTGGTAGTTTTGTTTGAGTTTCCTGTGTTTCTGGCAGCCATTTTCTGCTGATTGTCTTCATTATTATTGATAGTAACAAGGCCTCCTGACCTTCTGTAGTACTAGTGATTGGGTAATAGCAGGGGCTGAGTAGTAATTTGGTCTTCCAACTCTTCCATTCTTACTGGTATTTAAACCCTGTGTCTTATAAAGGTTGTGCTTGTGTTGCTCAGGCTCTGGATTGCATTGCAAGAGTGGAAATTCCTTAAGATTCCAAGAGCAGGATAAGTTATTTCTTACACTTATTTCACTGAACTGCACTTCTGAAATGCCTATAATTTTGCTATACAGTTGATCTACTACACTTTGCACTGTTATAAAGCTTTGTATATTGTTTCACTGCATGTATGTACTGTTTTATACTGTTTAACTGCATTTTTCATTGCTAGATACTGTTTCATTACTCTAATTGCATGTTTACTGAATTACTTAACTGTAAACTGCTTTTTCACACTGAGAGTTGTATTTTCTGTTTGTGAGTGCTCTATCAGAGCTTTTCTGTGCATTTTTGATTTTTTGAAGTTTCTGTATTCTACAGCTAGGAACTGTAATAGTGTGCATTACTATAACTGTCTGTTTACAGCTAAAAGCATTCTCTAGAGTCGGCTCCTTGATCAGTTTAAAACTTTTATTTAGTGGCTATAGCTAGGAACTGTAATTTTTCCCACCCACTCTCCCCAGTGTTGTGTGTTCTTATACTTGGTGGCTTTGCAGTTGCCCACCCATACTGTATATTTGATCTGTGACACTCCTCCCAGTCTAGTGTCATTAGTTCACTCAATCTAATAGAGAACATTTGTGAAGGCCAACCCACTCAGATTCTTAACTTTGAATTAACTTCTGTTCCAGCTTTCTCCATTTCCACTTTTACTGGAAAAAACAAATTCTAAGCTTGCTTCCCCCCTTTCCTGTGGCAGGTCTTGTCCAGATATGGATTTGCTGTGTCCAGGACTGTTTGTGAGCTCCTAAGCCCCCCCCCCCTTAACTGGGGTTAAACTATTCCTGGCGCCATAAAGTTTGTTCTTCAAAATGTCCCTTGCAACTAGCCAGCTTTTTAGTTTTAGCACTCAAATCTGTTTCTTTGAGCTCAGCACTTGTTCAGAACTCATTGTAGGCACTCAAAAAGTTACAAATTACTACAGCACTCAACTTTCCTCACTTGTCTAGAGGAAAGCAGTTTTTAGTACTTAATAAATAAGCACCTATTCAGGCATGTCTAAAGGTTATCTCCCGGTGTTTTCTCCTGGGACAATGCAGCAATTGCCTCATGTACACAGACATCCCTCTCCTCCTATCACCTAACACTAAGACTTATATAGCCAAACTGGAAGCAAAGCTCTCTTCACCAAAGACTGGCCTAGACAGTCAAGAGGAGAAACACTTGCACTGCACCACACTCATCACATAGTCCCTCAAAACCTACACCACCAAAACACAAACACAGAAGCACAAAACACACACTTACATTCATGGAGGCTCTCAGTACAAATCTGCCCAAACAACAGAGACCTCCAAAGCAGAAATGCAAGCAACCTCCATCACCCCAACACAACCCAAATGACACATAGCCCACATACTCAGTTTGCAACTCAACTACAGCCCATAAGGCATAACGTACCCAACACTCTAGTCATAGGTGACTCTATAGTCAGGCACACTGATGTTCCACTCACCAGGCTAAACAAGGAAAAAGTTACTGTCAGCTGCCTGTCAGGTGCCAGGATCTGCCACATAATGCACGCACTCAGGTCACTCCACAACAAGTACAAATATTACTCTGTCATTGTCCATGTTGGTGTGAATGACCTGAGACGTACCTCCCTGGACTACATGAAAAGAGACATGGAGGAGCTCTCCGATCTTGTAGCCCAGGCAGGTATGACCTAGCCCTGAGTAGCATCCTGCCATCACCCAGAATGATACCACAGTACAAGGACAAAATGACTGACTTTAACAATTGGCTAAGCTTCTGGTGTCATTCTAAGGGAATCCAGTATCTGTCTGGGATAACATGATCGACAGACTATGCTGATGGCCTGCACCTGTCGCCCTTGGGATTCTGGATACTGGAAAAGGCTCTTGCCACCCGTATAGTGCCTTTTTTAGGCAAGGTTCAAATGACAAATTCACCACCGTAACAGGTACAAGCTAACAAAATCTGAGGGTAACGCTACAAGTCTAAACTTCAAAATGCACTCACTCGAGGCACGCCTTAAAATGGAGAACATTGACATCTGTGCAGTGACAGAGACTGGTTCAAAGCTCCAGAGAGCACCCCTGCAGTACCAGGCTATAATTCATACCACACCTTTCGGCCACCAAACCCAGACTGAAACACTAAAGGTAGAGGCGTGTCCATATTCATTAAGGATTTCCACACCTCCAAGCTAATTGCTCAGCATAATGCATCCGAGATTATCCAAGTTCAACTAACTCTGGGCAAAACCGCAATCCAGATTGTAGCTTGCTTCAGACCCCCATCATGCCCCAGGATTCCCACTCCTCTTTTCTTGATACATTGGAAAATATTAAGGTACAACCCAACACTCTAATAATGGGCGATTTCAACTACCCTACCATTAACTGGGAAAACTACTCATGTACCAACTCTTTTGCTCAACGTTTTCTGGAAATCATCAATTCCAATGCCTTGGATCAACTTATCCACACCCCCACCAGGGGCAACAATATCCTAGACCTGGTCATCACCAACATGGGTGACCAGTGTTCCACACCAGAGGTCAGCTCCTCGTTGGTCAGATCCGACCACAAGCTAATCACCCTAGACATCCACATCCCGCTCTCACCCCCCATTAGGAAAACAACCATAAAAAAGGTCTCCAAAGCAAACTTCATGCTTCATAAGACAGAAGTGGCAAACTTCACGACACCCATGCAGATGGACAATAGAGCTACCACTGCTGAATCCTACAGAAATGCACTTTATAAGCACTTACACAAGTTCATGGATCATGCTATCCATAACAGAACCAATATGCTATCCTCCAAAAAAAGGAAGCCAATCTGGTGGTCTTCTGCCATAAACAAACTCTACAACAGAAGAAAGAAACTGTTGCAAAAAAGAGTAAAATCTCACGATTGGAGGAACTCCATGGTCAGCCTCAGTAAGAAGCTGAGATCCCTCATAAAATTCTCCAAAGCTAGTTATGAAAACAAAATTGCCACTGATTCTAAAGACAACCACAAAGCATTCTATAGCTATGTCAAGAATCTCAATGGCAACAGTCAGATATTCTCTGAGTTACAGCACAATGACACTAAATATACAGAACCAACTGATATTGCCAACATCCTGGCAGATATATTCAGTGCTAACTTTACCCCCCCCTCACCCCCTAAAGGGCCCATCTTTATACCAGAAGAATGCAATGTTCCTGTAATCACGGCTGGACAGGTAAAAACCTCACTCTCCAAAGCCAAGAACACAGCACATCCATGGAACCTGACAACATCCCAGGCTGCCTTCTACATGAACTACAGAATGAACTGGCACCCCACCTAAGTATCATGTTCAATCATAGCCTCACCTCAGGCTTTGTGCCCATTGAATGGCACACCACGACAGTTATCCCACTCCACAAAGGGGGGACCACAGCAGACCCCGGGAACTACCGCCCCATTAGCCTGACGAGCCTGGTCTGCAAGGCCATGGAATGTATCATCATGGAACTCATAAACAAAGACATTGGAGATCTCCAAACTCTGGACCCCACACAGTTTGGGTTTGTAAAAGGGAGATCATGTCTCCTAAACCTGATAGACTTCTTTGAAGTAGTCACCAAAGCCATAGATGAGGGTAAGGTGGCTCACACAGCCTATCTAGATCTCGCCAAAGTGTTCGACACCACCCCCCACTCTGGAATTATAGACAAACTCACAAAAGTAGGTATAAATCCCTGTCACAAGATGGGTTGCCAACTGGCTTACTGACAGAACCCACACTGTGAAAGTAGCAGACTCCAAATCAGACTTCAGACCAGTGACAAGTGGAGTACCACAGGGTTCAGTCCTGGGTCCTCTCCTGTTTGGTATCTACTTCTCTGATGGACAGGCTAACACAGAAGGTCTTTGGCTAACTAAATTCGCAGATGACTGCAAACTAGGAGACATAATCGAAACTCCTAATGATGTGGACATCCTACAAAAGGGCCTCACTGAGACAGATGCCTGGTATCAAAGCCATGTTTCTCAAGCTCGATGCCAAATGTGCATTGTCATCCCCTTTGGTAAAAACTCTATACCCATGAACTACCACATAGGTGGTAGTCTACTTAACACCGAAAGTGTGACAAGAGACCTTGGGACACATGTGGATAGTAGTCTCTCCTTTGACAATCACATCACCACAGTGGTCAGGAAATCCTTCTACATGGCACACCTCATCACAAAAGGTTTCTCATCCAGAAAAAAAGAGGTCATTGTTCCCCTCTACTCATCACTCATTAGACCCATTATAGAGTACAGCACCCCTTTTTGTATGTACCTCACAAGACATCTACAACAACTGGAAAGGCCACAAAAATAGCTCACAAAGAGGATTACTGGCCTCAAACAGATGCCTTACACAGACCATCTCAAAAAACTCCAGCTTTACTCCGTCACATATCGCCTACTCAGAGGCGATCTCTGCCTAACATACAAAGCTATGTCAAACCCAGAGCTGTTGGACATGCTCCACTTAAAGAAATCCCAATCCCTCCGAGCTACACACTCTAGGGACCTAAACCTTGTCACCACAATAAACAGAAGATGCTGGAGGGATAGATTCCTGTCCCAGAGACTTCCCATACTCTGGAACAGACTACCTATCTATGTCAAACAGAGCTCCTCATTAGTACTCTTCAAGAAAAATCTTGATGATTAGATGGGTAATAGGAAATTCACCCCAGGGATCACTTCTGTGGTTCTGCTTGACAGGGGCACAGGAAAATAATTTTCTTGGGTGGCGAAAGCCAGGGTACCTTTTTGGCTAGGCTAGTATAGCCTAGTACCTACCTCTGAACCTACCTATGAACCTACAGTCTATAGGCAGACAACCTGATATTGGTAAAATGATTGCATGTGTTACACAAAAGGCATAGCTGCAAAATAACTTGACTCAATTAACCATTTGGGCACATGAGAATAATATGCTGATAAATACATCAAAAACTAAGCATATGAGATTTGGTAGGCATAAATTGAAAGGTGAATATTTAATACAGCGCACTGTGATTGAAACTGTAGACTCATTTAAGGACCTGGAGTAGATTCAGCTATGAGTTTTTCTAATCATATCAACCAATTGGTTAATGCTAGTTATAGAACTATAGGCTGTATAAAAAGATTTATAAAGTCTAGGAAATCAGACATAATGAAGTCATTGTTTGCTAGTTATATTAGACCCAGACTTGAGTATGGAATAACAATATGGAAACCCTATAAGAAAATAAGCAGGAGTAAACTGGAAAGAGTACAGCGGAAATATACAAAGGGTATCCATGGATGTGAAAATGTAAGTTATTATAAAAGACTAAAATATCTGAACTTACACAATGTCTCTTACAGTTACCTAAGAGGAGATCTTATTCAGGTATATAGGGCATTTAGTGACAACTGTCTCTGGCAATGTTTGGAGCTAACAAAATGTACTACAGAGTCATCAGACAACCTATGTAGACGATTAGGAATGGGGTCCATTCCCGTCATGGTATTAGAAACCCAAAAGACTTGGAGAAATTAAATAAGATTTTGTAAGAATGAGAAGTGTAATAACTGGTTCTCTAACAGAGTAGCCGATGCATGGAACAGACTACCAAATTACTTTAACGCAAGTACTAGTTTAGATATTTTTAAGAACAGCCTGTATACTTATTATAGGAACAAGTGTTTTGGTATACTGGCAAGTTAGAAAGACATTAATGCACCCTGCTTGAAATATTTGTATGTATGTATGTACACACGCATACACACACATACACATATATATATATATATATATATATATATATATATATATATATATATATATATATATTTAGACTTGATTATAAATTTAAAAAATCTATTATTATAAAAGAAATTGAAACTCTGATAAATGGAATATGTTTTTATTTACATTTGAGGACAGACTAACATTAATAAAAATTATATTGTTACCAAAAATCTTGAATATTAGATATTCTATAGTATTAATGCCAAAAGCAGATATTATAAATAAATTAAATAAAATATTACTGAAATGTTTATAGTATAGGAAACTAAAGAAAATAGCTTTTGCAAATCACATTAGTAGTGATAGTAAAGGTGGTATTAATTTTCCTAATATTTTAAATTATGCAAAGTCTTCCATTTTATTGACCTTCTCACTTTGGATTGAATATGCATATGATTCACAGTGGAAATTATTACATACTTCTGTATGTGAAAATCTACTACCACTTTGTGTTTAACAGTTTTTTAGTGTTTTGGAGTAATCCTTAGATATTGTCAATAATAACATGTGGACAACAAAAAATGTTATTGAGAAGCCATCTTAAAAGTTATTCTAATTATATTAATTTACTATTTAAATCGATTAAGACATTTTTAATAAAAATATCTGCTTGAAAAAGTGTTTTATATTTTTCTAATGGCCTGTAATAGAAATATTTATATTTTCTATTTATGTATTTAACATTTGTTAACTGGGAAAGTCCGACTTGGAACAAAGCCAATTTTCAGTGGAGGCCCTGGGAGAAACACTCTAGACGCATGTCTTTGTAACATGGGAGGAAACCGGAGCACCCAGAGGAAACCCACACAAATCCAGGGAGGACATGCAGACTCTGCACCGAAGGCACCCCAGCTGAGAATCGAACCGGAGAACCTTTTGCTGTGAGGCAACAACGGTACCGCTGCACCATTGCGCCATCCTAATATAGTAGTTATTATAATCAAATGTTACATTTGAAAGATTAAAATCTTATGTATTGGTTTGAATGTTTTGATAAGAATAAGTAATTGAAGGTCAATGAGATCATTAAAAATATGATGTTAATCTTTCAAATATACAAATTCCAAATATTAATATAATTGAATTTCACAATATATGAAGACTGACAAATTAAATAATTTTGGGAAACTATAAATTACTTGACTTTTTTCTATAATTATAAAAGATAATGGTAATATTAAACCACTTTTTTCTATGATAAATTAACATTAAATTTAGATATTCATATAAATTATACATATTGGTAATATTTGTAAAAATGTAAACCCTGTGATAGTATTAATGGTGAATGTAAAGATCTCATTTTAAAATCAACAGACTTTACATCTTCTAGCATTTAGTGGAAGATATTTGCTTGTAAATATCTAAATAGAGTATTTATAACAGCTTATAAATTGAATAAAATGTGTAAATTAACTCATGTTGGACATGTAAAAACAATTAAAAGCTACTTGGTGTCATACCTTTTATAGATGTGTGAAGAATAAAAAAGTTTGGAAAGAATTTGGAAACTTTTTACATGGTCTGTGGTCCGAAAAATGTGTTATATCTAAATAATTGATAATAACTAATGCTCCTATTCCATTGTATATAAATACTAAGCAATATTTTTTTATGGTAGACCTCCTTAGCAGTAGTGAGAAGAAAAATGACATTTAACTGGAAAAAGAAACAGTGACTACTTTTAAAGAATTTATCAAGTTAGCCACTGTAGTATGTCATAGAGAAATGGAAGTTGTTTCTTTAAGATAAATATGCAGAAAAGAAAACTTGTGAATGTTGGATAAACTTAAAACAGTTTTTAGAAATAATAGAGTTGATTGATGACATGTTTTCTGATAGAACAAGTATATAGTTAAGGAAGGAGAAAAAATCAGAAAAATGTTTTGCAGACCCTTTTTAATTTTGTAAATATGTTCTGTGTTGTTTGTGGTTGTTGTATTTTGTTTATAAAAATAACATGTTTTTGTTTATAAGAACATAACATATTTATGTTGTAGGCAAGGTTTAAGTAACTAGATCAGAAGTTAAGTGATTTAAAGATGTGCAACAGGTCCGTCAGAGTGTAATCAAAGGATGCTTTGTGGGCCAGGCATGGATCATCTTGCAACAGTCTGTAGGAGACTGAGTACAGGGAGAGGACTTTGAGGTGGCCCATGTAGGACATGTTTACACCCTACATCCTTGTTCAAAGGAACCTCTGTGGACACTCCAGTTGTTGCAGATGCTTAGTTAGATACATACCACAGGGTGCATTGTAATTAATGATTGGTCTGATGAGGGCTGAGTACAGTGGAACAATAGTATCCTTGGATCTACATGCCATGCCATTGCTTATAAGTTGTGCAACATATGACAATTATCTCACTGTCATGGTTAAAGGCCCAGTTACTGTCTACATGCATTACTAATCATTGACCACTGTGTCTAATCTTAGGATTGTATTATCAATGAGGTAATATCCAAGGGTGACCGTACTACTAAAGGACACTACTGTACATTGCTTTGCAGCGAGCTTTAGATCTTAGCTTTAGCACCAGTTATTTGTCTGTGTCAAGCCTCCTTGAAGGGATGTGTTTGACTTTGGGGAGATTCGCTGACTGTGCCTAATTTGCAGTCTGCAAACTTTGTGAGACAAAGGCACTTCACAATGGCCTTGACTTAAATAAATTGATGATAAAAAGGAGAATCCCCAACACTGAGCCCTGAGAGATTCTGCTAGTGACTGTCCTCTTTCTGGAGGTAGCCTCCTTACCCTAAATTATTTGGTCCTATCTGTAAGCCAGCTAGCTATCCATGAGTTAATTGGTTTATGACTGATTTGGTGAGTTTATCTACAATCCCCATGTGAGGAATTGTGTCAAATGTGTTGGCCAAGTTGAGGTAAGGAGTGTGACTATTTTGCCCTCAGCTATGGCTTTATTGACCCTCTCAAAGAAGTCTGGTAGTGTGAGTTTGATCTGCTCTTGATGAAACCAACCTGGGTTGGATCCAATGTCTGTAAGTTTCCTATGTCTTTGTTTATCATTTCCATGATTATTTTGTTCATGGTTTTGCATAGGAGACTAAGCAGACTTATGGATACATAGAAGCACCCCCCTTCTGCACAGGAAGCTGAAGTCCTTCATTCATTTGGTGGGAAGTCTGTCTGAAGGCTATGGTTAAATAATTCTAGTGGGCCTAATTGGTCATGTTTCATGTTATTTATGAGGCATCCTTGGATATTATTAGGGCCCACTATTGCAGTGCTCCTGGCCTTAGCAAATGCATTGAGAACCTGCTCCCTCATGATAGTTGGGAGGAGTTATGGTTGAGGGAATTTCTTGAGGTGTGACTGGGGCAGAGAGGGTATGAAATTGAAGGTAAATTTGTCAGCCAAAATCCTTCAGCTCAGTGTATGTGGCTGCATTCACAATAGTTCCACACTTTGTTGTTTGTTGCCTTTGGGGTTGTGGACATTGCTGAATGAGGCCTTGTGGTTGGCCTTTGCCTGGCTTTGGTAGACTTGATTATTGCCATGGGTTGCTTGTTTAGATTAAAGAGGACGTTATTACCTTGCTAGGAATAACCTTTACTACTTATAGCCATGATTTTATTTCTTTTGTTATACAACATATTGTTGTTAGGAATCTACCAGGATGGCTTGTTTTCTTAGGTTGTCTTGTGTTTATTTTGGGTAGGTACATCTGTCTCTATGTAGCTATTTACAGGATTGTGCAGGGCCTCTGTGAACACTTCTGCATAGTCAGTAGTGTTCTCAAGATTTGGGGAACTAGATATGGTGTGGGACTAACTTTCTACTATTAAACAACACCCTAGAAAGTTAGCCTTAGAATAATTTTTAAAAGTTCAAGAGTTAGCTGTTTTAATTTTTATTTCAAAGGAGACTGCTTTATGGTACAACCTGACTAGTGAGGACATTACACTAGGGAGTGTAATGTTCCCCCATTTTTGTGAGCACCAGGTCAAGGATGTTAGTACCCCACTGGGCACATGGATCACCTGGTCCCCGGGTGATTGTGCTGACAAAGTCCAGGAATCTCTGAGAGTGTATGTTCCAGATCATGTATGGTTCTCCATGTAGTTACCCATGAATATGGTATTGGGATAAATGGGGAGTGTCTCCAGCATGTCCAAGTATGCGGTATGGGTTTCCTAGATGATAGAGTCTGACTTGTCAAGATATGGTAGGGGACTTCAACAGCATTCCTCATGTTACTGTTAGGGGTTGAGATAGCAACCCAGTTATCTAACTCCCTGACTACAGTTTCATTTTGTAGTGGTATGTAGTCTAGACAGTATGATAAGAGGAGTGTTTGTCTACCAAAAGTGATTGCACTACAACATTTAGCATTTAGTTTGAGCCTGTTTTAGTACACCAAGAGTTTACTAGGTTAAGTTTGTTCTGGAGGTTTTGAGTCTTAACACGCCTCAACAACCTCCTCTAATTTGCAATTGTCTGTAGACTATGTTAGCCAGAGGTCTTAAGTCTTCACTTGGAGATATAAGAAATATATATATATTTATTTCTTATAGAAAGATATAAGAAATAAATAGCAAAAAATAGAGGTTCTAGCACTGAGCCCGAGAGACACAACTAGTCACTTTCATATTTTCTTATGAAGCACCTGCAACTTTCACTGTGTGAGTTCTGTCATTCAGCTGGTTTGCTATTCATATGTATGATGCCAACATGGGGAATGGTATTGAAGGCCCTGGCCAGGTCAAGATATGCTGCATACACTGTGTGGTCACAATCTACAGCCTCCGTAGCTCTTTTGAATTAAGTTTATCAGATTAAATAGACAGGATCTACCCCTTCACACAAACTGCTGGGGGTTAAGTCTGACATGAATCTTGACATCACATAGTATGAAATCGGTTACAGTATGTTCCATGGCTTTGCAGATGAAATTGATAAGTTTGTAATTACCTGGATCAGTTGTAATGCCACCATTATGGAGAGGCATCACAACAGTGGACACATTCATCAGGGGCAATACCTGTATCGAAACTTAGGATAAACAGATTGAGGACTGTGTCTGCAAGGGCATGTTTAACACTGTTACTTAAGCAATCAGCTATATTGTCCAGTATTTTTGTCCTGGTTAGCACTTTCAGTAAATGACCTTTACAAGTAATTGGGAGAGTAAGGTATAAATAAATAATATTCAAGTAAAATAAGTCTTTACCAGTATAGCAGAAAATAGGCAGTATGAGGTCTCTCTTTCACAAGGATTTCACTAGAGGAAATATTTTTTTCAACACTTTTGTAGTTTGACAATCTAGAGCCTCGGTAAATGAAATATTTTACAGATAGCACTCCAGATCTCAGCAACCAGATTTTCCACTGGCAGAATCTCATGCTAATAAGGACTCAGAGCCTACTACTTTAGTCTCCGATTAACCAAAATTGTTCAGACTCCTCTGAATTTTTGTTCATATTACTTCTGCCATATGGCAGTTTTCTTGGTTAAAAAAGTGTAGGTGCACAGCTGACTTCTATTAACTGTTCATTAATTGGCTTGCTTTAAAGGAACAAGTACATATTTCCTTGCTCCTCTGTGTTTTTCCATTTAAAAAAGTCCTAATCCCCTCTACTGTATACTCTTACTTTATTCTCAGAGCTGCCTTACTGCATACTTACCTATGCCTTCTCTCCTCAGTCTGTTAGGTGTTTCCCAGTGGGACTGACATGCTAGATTACAAATGAACCCCCTGCAACGTGAACCAACTGGCTTCAAACCTGCTAAATGGTCTGTGAGCCCTAGACAGACCATCTGCACTGCGGTGGTGAACACTGGAATAATGTTGAATGCAAACAGAATGTTTGGAGTGCAGGACACAACTACAGACCTTGGCATTATTTTATTTCTTTTGCAAGGGCAAGCAGAGCTTGATCTGTAACCATTGTGACTTCCCTGCTTAACAGGTAGTAGTATAAGAATCTTAATGTCCACATTATATCCAGGGACTCTGTCTCAGTTGTGGAGTATCTCATATTAGCTTTATTCAAATTTTGGCTTGGGTAGCAGACCAGATGTTAGTTTCCTAATTTTGGTCAGCACTGCCCCGACCCAATCTCTGAAGCATCTGTACAAAGAGTAAACAGTTTGGAAAAGTCACAAAACACCAAAATGTGCTCTACACAAAGTGTTTGATCGTGCCTTTTGAAAGACGTCATCAGCTCCTGGTGTCCACCTAACCTACTCAGTCATCTTCCCCTTGGTCAGATTTGTGAGGGGATAGGCTACAGAAGCAAAATGAGGAATACATTTTGTATAGTATGCTGCATGACTTAAGAAAGCAGTTACCTGCCTTTTTTTGGTGGTGGTGGTGGTGGGGGGGGGGGGGGGCTGGCCATTCTCTCACATCTTCCATCTTTTCTTTCTGGGGTTTGATTAACTACTGATCAATTATGTGTCCAAACTCAGTCATTCCAACTTTATATTTCAGAGGTTTAATAATAAGA
Organism: Protopterus annectens; assembly: GCF_019279795.1. Lineage (NCBI taxonomy): Eukaryota > Metazoa > Chordata > Ceratodontiformes > Protopteridae > Protopterus > Protopterus annectens. The sequence goes on along the minus strand of NC_056732.1, from coordinate 128,535,844 downwards.
CCAGCCTGCCTTACTGAATCCAATATTGCATGGCCTTTAGGAAGGTGTGAATCATTGTCTTCTGAGTAGATGACTACATCAGATAAGCTACAGAGTAGGACTAGTGAAGACTGAACACATGGTCCATCAGTTTCTGGAATATGGTCAGGGTGCCATGGAGAGTAAAGTATGCTCAATTAGACAATGTGCAGATGAAAATGTAGTTGTTTTCCCCTTAATCTGGTGAGTTAAAAGAATCTACCTATATCCAGTCATCAAATCCTGAGTAGTAAGAAAACCTGCCTTACCTAACCTGGCCAATAGTTCATAGATTAGTAATAGGCTAACTGCCTTTGTGGGCTATTTTAAGCCTAGCCAATTACCCCATGTGAGAATCATACCTTGTACCTTGTGTCTGTAAAGTAAACACCTTAACCATTATGCCAACTTCCCACTCTGGGCATAGTGTGTCAAACCTAAAGATACTGCTGAGTTTTCTAAAGTCCTTATAAAATCAGACAGTGCCATCCATCTTCAGAACTATTATAATAAGACTATGCCACTTCCTGCATGACACTATGCAGTAACTGAGACTTGGTTCAAGGCTCCAGAGAGCACCCCTGCAATACCAGGCTACAACTCTTACCACACTTTTCGGCCACAAAACCAAGACCAAAACACTAAAGGTGGAGGAGTGTCCATATTCACCAAAGATATTCACACCTCCAGGCTAGTTGCCCAAAACAATGCATCTGAAATTCTCCAGGTGCAACTTACACTATGTACGACTGCAATCCAAATTGTAGCTTGCTACAGATCCCCCACCATGCCCCAAGATTCTCACTACACCTTTCAAAACATACTGGAAAATATTAAGATACAACCAAACACCCTAATACTGGGTGATTTCAACTACCCTGCCATAAACTGGGAAAACTACTCCGGTACCAACTGCTTTTCCCAACGGTTCTTGGAATTCATAAATTCCAATGCCCTGGATCAACTAATCCATTGTCCCACCAGGGGCTCCAATATCATAGACCTGGTCATTATCAATATGGGAGATAGATGCTCCATGCCAGTGGTTACTCCCTCATTGGTCAAGTCTGGCCATAAGCAAATCACCCTTGACATCCACATCCCACCCCCACCCCCCAGTAAGGAAACCTCCTTAAAAAACTTCTCCAAAGCCAACTTCATGCTACTGAAGTCAGAAATGACAAACTTCATGACACCCATGCAGACAGGATCTGAAAGTTTGACTGCAGAATCCTACACTAAGGCACTGTACGAGCACATCCACTCGTGCATGAATCGTGCCATCCCAAATAGAACCAAGATGCTCATCTCCAAAAAAAGGAACCTAATCTGGTGATCCCCTGCTATAAACAAACTATACAACAGAAGGAAGAAACTGTTGCAGAAAAGAGGAAAATCCCAGAATGCAAAACACTCCCTTACCAGCCTCAGTAAGAAGCTGAGATCACTCATAAAATCCTCCAAACCTAGTTACGAAAATAAAATTGCCAAAGATTCCAAAGACAACCATAAGGCATTATATAGTTATGTCAAGAATCTAAATGGCAATGCTCAGATCTACTCTGAGCTACAACAGAATGGCATTAAATATACTGATCCCAAGGATATTGCCAATATCTTGGCAGATCGATTTAGTGCCAACTTCACCCCCCTCACCCCCTAAAGGGCCCATCTCAGTACCAAAAGATTGCCAAATTCTGGTAATCATGGCCACACAGGTAGGAACTGCACTCTCCCAAGCTAAGAATACAGCATCCATGGGACCAGATGACATACCAGGCTGTGTACTACATGAACTACAAAATGAAATGGCACCTCACCTAAGTGTCATGTTTAATCATAGCCTCACCTCAGGCTTCGTGCCCACTGAGTGGCACACAGCTACAGTTATCCCACTCCACAAGGGGGGATCCACCTTGGATCCCGGGAACTACCGTCCCATCAATCTGACAAGCCTGCTCTGCAAGGGCATGGAATGCATTATCATGAAACTTATAAACAAACACATTGGCAACCTTAATACACTAGACCCCACCCAGTTTGGGTTTGTGAAGGGCCGATCTTGTCTCCTGAATCTGACTGACTTCTTTGAATCAGTCTCCAGAGCTGTAGACAAGGGTAAGGCAGTCCACACAGTCTATCTGGACCTCGCCAAGGCCTTCAACACCATCCTCCACTCTGGAATCATAGATAAACTTACTAAGCTGGGCTTAAATCCCTACGTCACTCGATGGGTTGCCAACTGGCTTACTGACAGAACCCAGACTGTAAAAGTAGCCGACTCCAAATCCAGCTCCAGACAAGTGACAAGTGGAGTACCTCAGGGTTCAGTCCTGGGACCACTCTTATTTGGTATCTACTTCTCTGAAGTACAGGCCAACACTAAGGGACTCTGGCTAACCAAGTTCGCAGATGATGCAAACTGGGATCCATTATTGAATCCCCAAATGATGTGGACATTCTACAAAAGGGCCTTACAAAAACAGATGCCTGGTGCCAGAGCCATGGGCTCAAGCTTAATGCCATGAAATGTATAGTTATCCCCTTTAGAAAAAAACATGTACCCATGAATTACCACATAGGTGGCAGGACACTAAACATCGAAAGTGTGATGAGTGAATTAGGGACACAGGTGGACAGTGGTCTCACTTGCGATAACCACATCGCCACAACAGTCAGGAAATCCTTCTATGTGGCACACCTCATCACTAAGGGCTTTTCATCCAGAAAAAAGGAGGCCATTGTCCCACTGTACTCATCCCTCATTAGACCCATTATAGAGTATAATGCCTCATTTGGTATGTACCTCACAAGACATCTGCAACAGCTGGAAAGGCCACAGAAATACCTCACTAAAAGAATCACAGTCCTAAAGCAGATGCCATATGCTGACCTCTAAAAAAAACTCCAGCTATACTGTGTGGCATATCGTCTACTCAGAGGCAATCTCTGCTTAACATACAAGGCCATGTCAAACCCTGAGCTGTTTGACATGCTCCACTTAAAGAAATCCCAATCCCTCAGAGCCACACGCTCCAGGGATCTAAACCTTGTCATCACAATGAACCAAAACATGCTGGAGGGATAGGTTCCTTACCCAGAGACTCCCTATACTCTGGAATAGACTGCCCATACATGTCAAGCAGAGCGCCTCATTGGCCCTCTTCAAAAGGAACCTTGATGATTGGTTGGAGATAGGAAATTCACCCCGGGGATCATGTCAGTCGCCCTGCCAGACAGGGGTCCAGAGAAGTAAATATTGTGGGAAGAAATATCCAGGGAATTGTTATGGCTAGGCTTGCATAGGCCATAGGGCCGATAGCCTAGTACCAACCTATGAACACTTCAGTTACTCCTGGTTTTTGCACTTTTATTTTATCTCTTCTTGGACTGCTTGTTTCTGCACTTTAGGTACTCTGTAATGTGCTAAATTAACTTTTTTACTCTGGGAACTGTTTCTTTAGGGCATTTACTAAGTGTTGTCCTTTTGGTAACTCAGAAGAAAAATATCTTTTTTTTCTTAGAAAGAACATTTGGATTTCCTGATTCAGAGATTTTGAAAGAGTATCATCCGCTGCCATCTTGTTCATTGTCTGAAACTTCAGCTACAGCAGATAATTGTATCTCTTTACAGGGCTTTAATACATTTAAATAGTAAATATGTTCAGCATTATGTCTCTGCCTTGTCAGCCTTATCTTATAGTTTACTTCATTATTTGCTCAATTACTTGATTAGGACATATGTCATTTGGCCAAGAATTTTGGCACAGTTGTAAAGACTAGAACTAAAATTTAATCTCATACCTGGAACTCCCTAGTCTTGGCCTTTCTTTTATAGACTCCTTACTGGTCTGATTGGGCTCTTTCCATGTGCTCTCATGCAATGGGCATTCAGTTTCTGTCCTGTCAATCAGTCTCATCCTACTGGGTGGCCTAATGGTTAAGGTGTTTGTCTTACAAACACAAGGTGCAGGGTTTGAGTCTCACAAGGGATAATTGGCTAGCTATAAATGGCTCGCAAGGGCAGTTAGCCTAGTACTAACCTATGAATCTATGAATCATGCTTTATAACACACTTACAAGGCTCTCTCCATTTTGTTTCATTAAAATCCAACAGCCCTCTAGAGTGCCTACAATATACTAAATCAAATGGATTAAATCCTTTGGAAGGTTGGTGTGCTTCTCAGATGTAAACCTTAAAATGAGTAACAGCTGGTCACAGTTTTTCCTTTCTTTCTCAGTAACCTTCCTTAGCATAGATTTTATTGTTTTATTTAACAGTTCCACCAAGTCATTTGTTTGCGGGTGCTAAATTGAGGTTCTCAGTTCTTTTACTTGGATGCTTTGGCAGCGGTGTGACATGTTTTTGTACATTAAAAGGTGTGCACTGGTCCATTAAAATCTGTTTGGTTTTCCTGCCCAAGAAAACAACATCAGTTATTTCACAGCTGCTTTGGAATTGGCTTTTCTCAGTAGAATAGCCTCAGCAAAGTCTAATAGCATAGGTCAGCACTACAAAAATATACTGATGTCATTGCTGGACCTAACTATGGCGCCAAATGTCCAGCACAATTCTTTTGAATGTAACTTCAGTTACAGGTATGTGAATTAAGGCATTCTTAAAATCCAGGTATAGGGTTGCTCTTTGATATTCAAAATGAATGACACAGTAATTCTTAATCTCTTTTAGGACACCTGGCCATTAAAATCATGTTAGGACCATGTCTAAATGTCCCCCTCACATCTGGCTGTGGGTTGTTTTCATGACCATTTGCGTAACCAGCCTGGGCACCAATAACTGTCATTTAACCTCTATCTCCTTTGCTACCACGTATATTATGTTGTTTTGCATTTCAAGTAAAATTCAGCTGGTGGAGGCCCAGAAAGGCAATGTCTTTCTACTGCCCTGGATATGAGGATTTTGGAGAAAAGTTCTCAGGAAGCAGGATTGATGAGCTCATGAAGCAAGGGTTTTAATTAGCCTCCTGCTGTTCAGGATTAAATGAGTTAAAAGTCACTATTTGGCAGTAACAGGTGGAAACTGAAAATTTATATTGGTGTATGAAGTTTCAGTTGCCCAAGGCATCCATCAGCTGTGGTATTCCAAGCAGTGGACATAACGCAGTCTTCCTTAAAATAAGTTATTTTATTCAAGTGAGTATAAAAATGGCTAGCTTTTCACTTAACAGGAACTAAAAGCCACTGACAAATGGAAACTGAAGATCAGTAGTTATGTTTTCTCTACAAGAAATAGATTAATTCATTGTCTGTCTTTCCATCAGTTTTCATTCATAACTAAACAGTACTCTGGTAAAAATAAAAGTCTTTACTAGGAGTGTACAACACAGGTAATGCAAAGTACCCCCTGCTAAAACATTGAAAATATGATACCTAACCACATAGAAATCCATTGTAAAATCTGACAAAAATTGTGCCACATTTGTCAATGTTTTAGCAGGGGGACAATCCCCCCTGCACCCCCACACTCCCTGCTAATTATATATACTAACTCCAACATCACACAACAGTGGAGAAAGGGCATAAACTCTTCCATAACTTCAATTTTGTCGATATTTTGCAGTTTAGATATTTTTACTTTCAATATTTTTGTCATTCTTATAATCCAAAAAAGAAATCCTCTCACTGTGTTAACCAAATAAACTGAAAAACTGTAACAAGTAACAGACCACTCACAACTACAGGATTTATTAATAACACACATTTAGCACTTTCATTCCTCTAAAATGGAACTTCATCAGAACAGCAGCATGTAACTTCCTGTTGCTTTTATATTCAAGTGATCAATTAACTTGCAAATAATCCATGTTCATAAAAATATTAAAATAATTTGAAATAGTTATGAAACTCAAAACAAAAAAATAAATTTTAAAATAAATTATGAAACTGAAACAAAAAAAAATTAAAATAAATTGTTTGCACTCACAGTAAAACACAATAAAATTAATCAAATCCTGTCTGCTTTTAAAGTTAAAATACTACGTATAGATATTTTTCATTAATACCAGGAGTTTGAGTGGCATTTAATAACATTCGCCAATATAATTCATAACATATATAATCCATAAAGGCAAGTGCAATAAATGTACAAGGAAGAGAGAATTAAAGGACTAAATATACCTAACCATGATTCCTACTAAAAAATATTAGTATGAGCATTTTTAAATGTTGATTCACATATTGCTTAATTTGATTGAGTATCACTTATGTGCTTAATTAATTACTTGTATATTTGTGAATTTAATTTGGGAGTTTTATGTTCTGACGAAATCCCAACCAGTATATGGACAGAAGCGCACAAATTATCTTTTCAGTATGCTCAACTATTTTGCTCATGAATTTGCCTTGGTCGTTTATAAATTTCATATTTGCTGTGGAATTTACTTGTAGTGTTTTCATCTGATTGGATGTAGACCTTTTGGGTTTCCACTTTGGTCATTACAAGTGTTTTTTCTGTTTTGGTTTTTATTCTAAAAAGCAAACCTTTTAGATATGTTACAAAATACCAAGCATATTTTCACCATATAATAGGTTCATAGGTCAATAGGTGTTTACTAAGCTAACGACCACAGGGGCCTTTTTAAGCCTAGCCATGCATCCCAAATCTCTGACGAGTTCTGAAACCCTTTATAAGTGCAAGCATGGGCCTGGGAGATGAACCATTTACAGGTTACTTATTTGCATCAGAGACATAGGTGCCAAACCAGGGATGAATTTCCGGTTTCCCATCCAATTGTCCAAGTTGCACTTGAACTGGATTAGGGAGGAACTCTGCTTTACATGGATGGGGAGCCTGTTCCATAGATGTAGTAGTCTCTGGGATACATACCAATCTCTCCAGCAGGTCCCATTTATATCACAGGCAAGGTTTAAGTCTTTAGAACGGGTAATTCTGGTACTGTTTTTTTTTGTGGATATGCAGGAGGTCCATCAGAGTGGGGTCTGACAATGCCCTGTATGACAGGCATAGATCTCCCCTCAAAAGCTTGTAGGAGACAGAATACAGGGATAGGGCCATGAGGCAGTCTGAAAAGGACATATTTTCTATGCCCTGTATTCTTTTAGTGAGGAACCTCTGTGGACGTTCCAGTGGTTTGATATGTCTGATTAGGTACATACCAAAGGGGGCATTGTACTCAATGATAGGTCTGATGAATGCCGAATACAGTGGAACAATGACTTCCTTGGACTTAGATGCCATAGCTTTGTTTATAAGCTGTGCAACATAGAATGATTTCCTCACCACTGTAGAAACGTAATGATCAAAGGCTATATTACTATCCATGTCTATCCCTAAGTCCCTGACTACTGGGTCAACTCTAAGGGGTGTGTTGTCAATATGATAGTTACCAGGGATGGATGACTTCCCAAAGGATACTATTATGCATTTCTTGGCATTTAGTTTTAGTCCATTAATCTGACACCAGTTGTTTGTCTGTGTCAGCCCCTCCTGGAGAATATTTGTGTCAGTGTGAGATTCAATGACATCTCCTAATTTGCAAACATCTGCAAATGTAGTCAGCCAGAGACCAGTGACGTTGGCCTTGATGTCTGAAAAGTAAATGCCAAAAAGGAGCGGTCCAAGGACTGATCCCTGAGGCACACCACTTGTGACTGGCCTCTTGGTAGAGGTGGACTCCCCAATTCTAACTTCCTTGGTCCTGTCTGTGACCCATTTGGCTATCCATCGGGTGACGTACGAGTTTGTACCTAACATCTTGAGTTCGTCAACAATGCTCGAGGGGGTATTGTGTCAAATGCCTTGGCCAGGTCAAGGTAGGCAGTGTGAAGGATTTTGCCCTCATCCATTGTTTTGGTGACCTTCTCAAAGAAGTCCACCAGGTTGAGTAGGCATGATCTGCCCTTGATAAAACCAAACAGGGTTGGGTTCAGTGTCTGGAGGTTTACTATGTCTCTGTTGATCATCTCCATGATAATTCTTTCCATGGCTTTACATATAAAACGAGTGAGACTTATGAGTCTGTAATTTCTAGTTAATGTTTTTATAGCATGGGAAGACATCTTATAATAAATAATAAGCTGATAATATTTGTGTTTTCCCCTAAAATTTTGTTAGTAATGACATTTTTCTCTTGTCAAAGCTGCATCTATATATGCAATCTGACATAAGCTTGTTCTTATAATAAATCAGAGGTACTCTTCTGGCTTCATAATTCTCTCAAAATCTTTATGAAACTGTATGTACCATGTGTTTCTTTTAATAACAAAAGTGAACAATAAATTGTCAATAAAATAAATTAAAAAAATAATTATTTTCCATTGGTATTCCCAGCTAACTATAAATCTCTCAAAATAGCTGAAAACTACTGATGCACATAAATTTATTTCATGTGCACGTTGATAAATGTGTCCAGATGTTGGTTATTAATGAGAACTGGTCTAAACAGTTGAAACTGCAGCTGCTATGTTAGTACTGTATATATAACAGAAACAAATTGTGCAATTATCATATGACAGAGAGTTCAACACATAATTGCCATACCAATTAATATATCAGAACGAAGTAGAACTCGGGGATAAACTGAATAAAATGGTATTGTTTCTTTCATGCAGGCAGCTACTGAATCAGCATATTTACATAACTTTAATTCAGTGTAATGAAATATCAGTGCACTGCAGGATGCAAACCTGGAACAATAAGACTATTTAGAAACTTGTGCATACCTTAACTGGGGCTTAGCTTAAGTGATAGGACCAGTGTATGTTTGTAGCAGACTTCATAATCAGAATGCAAATAAAAATTCCTAAATAAATGTTCGACATTGTGTTAACAATAGAAATAACATTCATAGAAAAGAAACACACACAACCTAATATAGACTTACATTATACTTAGCACCAGGTATAATGGCTACTCAACAGCTTCAGCTTTTTAAAGGAAAGGTCTACCCTCCAATGTAAAGACATTTCTGTCCCTACGATATCACCTAGATGTTGTTTATAGTGCCCAGTAACCCTTCTGTACCCTTACATATTTGCTCCCATTTGTTTCCCCTGTTACAGATCATGAAAGATTCACTTCCTTGTTGTTTCATAAAGGAATTTGTTTGAGCTGAATAAATCTTTTTTTATGAAGAACAAGAATGACTTACACTGAAGCCGTATATAACAAACTGATAAATGATCTAATTTTTGGAAATTATATATTTTACTTTTTACCCTGTAACCAAACTATAAATAGATAAATAAAAATTACACTATAAAAATACAAGCAGTTGTCATTTGTCTTATCAGACCCAAATTCTGTTCTGAAATGAAGACATTGAGACAGAGCATTATGTCAGTCCCATTATGGCTGTTTTGGGCTATAAAAAACTAAAATATAAGAAGAAACAAACCAAGAAAAACAAGCAAGCCAAGAAAACTCTAAAGTGCAAAAATTCAAAGCAAAAAATACTTCCAAATTGAGAAAATAAAATAACTTTGCCCTTATTGATTCACACTTTCATCTTTATATTACTGGAGACTCTTTATCTGAATAAAATGGAACCAAAAAAGCACATCTGAAATATCTGAAAAGAGAAGGGATGTCCCATTCTGAAGAAACAAACACTCAGCTTGATATAAAACACTATTCTTCCTACCATAGTCACAGGTGTGTTGTTTGTTAAAAGTCATGCAGTTCTTTAACCTGCCCTGCACTTCATCTAATATGGTCTCTTAAACCACACAGACTAACTACCTATGAACCTATGGCCACATTTGTAGATTAGAGAGATAGAGAGATGCACATATCATAAACAACATGCAGGAGTAGGAAGTAGACAAGTTTGGCAGCAGGCCGTAATGTAGTAAAAAGCAGGAGTAACAATACTGTGAAAAAGAGCAAAGTATAACCGAATACAGTAACAACTGGATGTAGCAGGTCAGAGTTTGCTGCACTGTACTCATGCACCCTAGCATGACTCCAGTGAGAGACACACAGGTACTCACTGGCCGCTGCTTTCACTTGTACCACTGGCTGTATTACAGTATCCCCTGTGGGGTGACATTAGTGCTGTAGAATCCTAAGGCCACATTGAACAATAAAAGAAGGAGAAATGACACCTGTTTTAGATATCATGGCAATCTGTGACTACGAGTGCAAATTTGATTTAGTCAATAGAGAGACATTTTGGCACATAGCATATAATTTTATTTCTGCCATGTGGCACAAAATGTCAAAAAGTTGCAAAAAAGTACTCGTACAGTATATGGATAGACCTGTCACAGTTACTAGGCATGACATGGCTTACTATCACATGCGTAACATAACAAACATATGGGCACACGCACATGTCTGTATGTGGCTCCCTGTTGTAATTCCAAGACTCAAAAGGGCACGCCCTGGCATTATGAAAAACAACCCTAAAAATACAGGAGAACAATGAAACTCATACAACACTGTTCTGCTTTCAAGCTGTTTTTTTTTTTTTTTTTTTTTTTTTGCAGGGGTCAAGCACCCCTGCAACCCCAATGTGAGAATGAAATGATAGAATACAAGGCTAACAACACTAAAGGGCATTTTTAAACCTAGCCATAATTGCTAGAATTATTAGAAAGGTATTGGTTCATTAGGTTTTGTAGGGGGTATATAAAATTAAGCGTGCATGGTCAGGCATTTACACACTTTCTGTCTTTAATATGGACACAGATGCCAGATCAGGGTAAATTTAAGTTTTCCAGCCACTGACCGAATAAGTACAGGGAAGAATTTTGCTTGGATGTGAAGCCAGTTCCAGAGAAGGTGGAGCCTCTGGGACAAATACTTGTCCCTCTGGCATGTCCTATTTATGTTGCAGGTGTGATTTAGGTCACTGATTTGGTGTTGCTAATGCTATATGTTTGGAGGATGTGCAATGTGTCCATTAAGGCTGGATCAGAGGATGCCTTGTAGGCCAGACATAGGTCGCCTCTCAATAGCCTGCAGAAGACTGAGCATAAGAACAAGGCTTTGCAACACTCAGCATAGGACTTGTTTTCTAAACCGTATATTCTATTTGTGAAGCACTCCATTTGTTGGATACACCTGGTCAGCTACATGCCGATCAGGGCATTGTAGTCAATGATTAATCTTATGGGGGCAGAGTACAACGGAACAATGACATCTTTGGACCTAGATGCCATACCCCTCTGTATAAGTTGTGCAAAGTAGAATGATTTCCTTATTACTGTACCAAATCCATAAGCACTGAGTCTACTCTTAGAGGTTTATTATCAGTCTAAGAATTTGCGGGGTGACCATTTTACCAAAATAAACAATAATGCACTTCTTGGCATTGAGTGTGACAGTGACTCCACTACTTGTTAGTCTGTGTCAGACCTTCTTGGAGGGAATTTGCATCTCAGACTTGTATATGCCAACTCTGAGATTGTCAGTATTCTTATTAATGGGTCTACGTCAATTAGTTGAAGGACCAAATTGTCAATACCCATCAGGTTGACGATGTGGTTTGTCAAACCATTCTGACTGAGATTACAGTACAGTAAGGATCGGGGAATTTTCCCTTCCCAACTGTAGTGCAATCTCAGAGCTGGAATATATAATTAGCATGGTGTTTGTGATCCAGGCAGATTTGCCACCCCCCCCCCCCTGCAAAAATGTTGTTAGAAAAACATACTCAAACTCATTGCATATAGGTCTGCATTTTCAGTCATTCAGGCTGGAAATTCTAGCATTTGCACTTCTGCATTTTGGAATATCCAAGGGTTACCAAGATATGCTCTTACTGCCTTTCCTTTCAGTGACTACCTCAAGCTTCCTCCTGCTGCCTCATTGATAGTTTCTCTACCCTTGCCATCTTGACTTTTTGGATATATGACAAAGGAATGTGTGAACACCACCCCAAAAAGAATGTGAAAAAAGCATAAATGTAAAGAAAAGCTCGAGTGATGCTGGCACGAGACCAGTAGTAGTAGTGAGTCATTGTGTGCTTTATTTATTAAGATGACATCACACTGATGTAATATACCCTTGGCATGTCAGTGGTGTACATCTACAACAGAAATAGACTCAGCAATGTGTATATTTGCAGCACTAAACAACAGAGAATGCATCATGCACTGTTTGTAACTCTTGACACCCATCTCCAGTGTTTGCATGTGACAAGACATGATTGATGTATACAGGATAATGGACTGGTCTAGTCTCTGTTACAGTAGCAAATGTACCTTGCCACCTTCTACAACAGGTTGTGATCAACATTAGTTCAGCAGTAAGTGTTATCAACACGATCATTTTACAGGTAGCTCCAGGGTCACTTTTCCATGACATGTGCGGCCCTGGGACATACTCTCTGTGGTTCAAGTCACCTGCATTCACAGCAATGATACCTGCAGTAGGTTGGCACAGACAGGCTTCAAAGTGTTCCTATTACAGGTAGCTTCCAATGTGTTACAGTATCCCCTATTATGAAAATGGAACAACACAATTTAATGGCAAAGGCCCCTTGGACCACCTACTGTTGTAAATTTTCTTGCATTATAGACAACATGCTGTTCCCGATTCTGTTTTATCTGATATATAACTAAACTTCATTACACCTGCTCCCTAAAATTTGTAATTACACTACTATGTCTGACTTTACCACCTTCTCAGGAGTAGTATTATTTCTACTCAGCACCTTCACTGTGAAAAAAGATTCCTCATTTCACTCTCTGATCGGCATGCAGTTGCTAGGATGGTGAGTGACATCACCACCAATACCTGATCTGCTTAATAGTGTTACCTATAGTAGTGACACCCCAACCTGCCTTAGTCAGTTGGAAGCAGAGATTAGGGACAAACAGAAAAGATTTACTGTGAGAATGTTTTACTTCATCTTTTCTAGCTCCAACATTGTATTAAGTTCTTCCTCCTTTGTCTTATAGAGATTGCACATGGAAGAATGCTGCAGGAAGCAGGAATGTCTCTCTCTGCAACTACTGCTCTGTACAGCAGTGGATGTATGTACTAATGAGTTCAATGTTTTATTTTCACTTCCTTCTACAAGTCCACTAATAACAGCAGCAGATGAGCAGGGGTGGTCACCCAAGCTTACACCAGTCAACACTTCTGACTATGGGTCACTGGTAGACACCAGGCCATATTCTCAGAAGGGGAGAAGAGGAGTAAAAGTGGTCCTGTGAGGCCTGGTCCCTTGTCGTCACCCATCATCATTTCATAGGTAGTTGAATTTTGAGTGGATTCCCACTTAACTGTGGAGTGCCCTCTGGAATGGCTGCTTGAGTTGTACAACTGCCATGCCATGTGCATTGGGCAACCAGAGGCACAGCCTACACATGATATCCACCACAAAGGTGACCATACCTATGTGGGTTGGTCTCAGGCTGGTATGGCATCTATTCTGCATCCATGTGTTCCCCACCATGTGTGTCACTTCCTATATCTTGTTTTCCAGTCCTTCCTATCACCAAGTGTCCACTATTTGTCTTACCATATTAATCTACTGTTGTTCTCACGTTTTGTGTCAGTACCACCTTTACCTCTCTCTCTCTGCATTTTATGTCTTGTTTCTGTGCCCTTGCAACCTACTTTTCTCCCTCTATCCCTCATACAATCAGTTCTCAATACATTCCCCAGCAACACCCCTCCTCATATGAAAAATGAGGAACTTTCTCTCAAAAAAGTAGTTCTCCCTCCAATTATTCCTTATGGTTACCCTTGTGTATATTCCCCTGCTTGGTATTTCCCTTTTTAAATTTACTGTGTCTCCCTTTCCTCTTCATTTTTACAATGACTTGGGCTGGGATTTTGCAATATTGGCCCTCCTTGTCCAGTCTGTGTCTGTATGTGTGGCATCTGTGAGGTACTTGTTCTCTGAGTGTGACTGCACACAGCTTAATGCACACTCATGCATGCTTTGTATGACATCATTCATTCCATTCACATGCACTCCAACAGTGTGATTTTTCCACTAAACCTACCAAATACCACATGCCCACATAATATGGCTCATAATTTCCTATCCACTACTTTTCACCAGCTACTGACACTAAGCAATGGGATATGCCACCCAACAGGATCCATCATATTTAGCACTGCACAGCTTCAGAGTGTTCATCTATAATCCCAGTCTAAGTGTTTCATATTATGACTCAAAAAAGAAAAAAGCTTTGTGGAGAATATAAACTGACCTTACCTATAATTCACACTTAAGCACTTTTGTCTGTTACCGAAGATTTCATCAGAATAAAATGCAACCAAAAAACACATCTTAAATATCTGTAAAGAGAAATTATGTCATAATGGATAAACCACTAAGTCTGCTCCTTTTGCTTGGTTTAAGGCATTGTTTTAGATTATAGGTCAACTCAGAGAATAATAAGCTTACAGACACATGGTGCCCATGGTCATCTAACCTGAGTGAGTTTTGTAATATACTGGGAGTTATTAATAACATGGTATGCCGCATAGATAAAGTACAAGCTTCTCAGCAAACCAAATGAAGTGGATTCTTATCTCTATTTCTACTGCTAGTGCAATCACTGACATTATAAGCACTAACAACTGGGATATCAGCAGGTATTAATAAATAAATAAATAAAAACAGAACACATTTCCCCAGGGAGCAAGCTTAAAGTTAAACTAACTTAAAAAAACATGCAAGTGTAAAGCCATTATTTGGGAAACGTATTTTTGATGACTCTACCAAAGTAAAATTAGTACAAAAATGTATGTAGCTGTCCAGTTGTCCTAAGAGGACAAAAGCATAATAGTGTGATCTACGCAGATTTAATAGAGGTCTTGACAAAGTGGACATTACACTGGCTAAGTACAATGATATTTCCATTCTCTGCATTGAACATGGAAATTGAAGGACTGAACAATGAAATTTACTACAATCTAATTATATAGTGTACAAATCATAATGGTACTATTGTAGAGAGACTTGAGCCATGAAGCCAGTCTCACAGAAAGGAATGCAAGAACGTCTTCTTTTGTTTCTCCAAAGTGAAAAGCTATCTTGCCACTTCTTATGAATTGATAGCCAGCAGGGAAAAGGAGCTACTTTTTTTACCTTTGTTTTTTTTACACATGACTGACAGAAAGGAACATTCCAGATCTTCCAGCAGGTCCACAGAGATAAGGGACCCGGTCAGTGAGCATCATTCAGAATTTGGGACCCATGTAGATATGACAGAGAGACTATCAGGAGTTTTACAGTTACAGAGGAAGGGGCAGGCAGAACATGTAAAGAGGGAAAAGAAAATATTTAGAACTGTAAAGGAGAGTTTGGGATCTACAGTTTGACATATGCTTAACAAGTGAACAACTCAATGTTTAAAAAAAGGTTTTAATTTTATTCCTGCCAGATGTGCCAGTTAAAGAACTTTGTTAGAACTCAAACTCAACTCTGTACTATAAATTTAAATTTTAGAAGTTTATACCTGCGGTGGTGGTGCTGCGGTAGCGTTGTCGCCTCACAGTAAGACGTCGTCCTGTTCGATTCTCAGCTAGAGCGTCTTCTGTGTGGAGACATGCGTGAATGGGCGTGACTTAGTTGAAGGTTGTGCGTCAGGGCCAGCAACTCAGCACGTAAAAATCTACTGCCAATCATTAGCGGACCGGAGTTCCGCTGTGGCGACCCCTAACCAGGAAAAGCCGAAAGACACAACAACAAACTTCACAGTGTATATATCTATATATATATATATATATATATATATATATATATATATATATATATATATACACACACACACACACACACACACACACACATACAGAGAGAGAGAGAGAGATGAGCAATTAAAATGCAATAGTTTAATTATACCCCCCCCCCTTTGCAATAGCTATAAATACTTTTGAGCAGGTTTGAGAACAAATAATTAGGGAGGGAATGCAAGAGTCTCCAAAGCATCTGTGACAGCAGTCACAATTGGAAAGCTATAATGTCTATCAGAAAATAAAATTAATGTATGCTTATTATAAGCGATGGAAGTGCAAATAAGGAAGTAACCCTAAAACTAAGTCTTTACAGCTTTTGAACATATCAGTGTCATGTTACACTTGTTTTCTACTTAAGTTATTAATGATCAGGTTTATGATTTTTTATGTGTGCACAAACAAGTGGGAGATGATTTTTGGGATCTACAAAATTCATAAAAAAAGGTTAGTCCTCCTTTCATATCAATCGTGTTGGTCAGAGTGTCAAAATCTGAACCTCTGGTACTGTAGATTCACATGAAAATGAATAATTAATCCCTTTCATTTTACTTTCTCCGTTTGGAAGTATTTTGAGTTTTTGTAATTTGTAATAATGAAGACTGCCATACTGATACCATTGCATAATTTTGTTTTTCTGTTTCTCTGTCCTCCATTCAGAACAAAATTTGCATCCCTATAATATGATACATTCTAAATATCACAAATAAGTGGTTTGGTCTGAGAGTTAAGGTCTTTACCTCATGTACATGAGGGAAATTGGCAAGGTTTAAAATGGACTGTAAGGGCAACTATCACAGTTCTTATGACCTTATGTGATACCCCTTTAAATTACAGTGGTAATTCTATGAGTCATTGGCATTTTAGATGCCCGTGCAAGCATGGCCAATGTATCATTTAACTGAATTACACTAAACGGTGCTTACTCTAAACTAGCAATAGACATTTGTGGGTTGTTTACTTTTTCTTCATTACAAATGCAGTGATATATCAAGATTTTGGTAAGTTCAAAACTGTAATCTATCAAAAATTGCAGAATCTCATTCCCACACACTTTGTAAGTGTGAATGCTGTCGGTTCTACTCATTTTTGGCCAACCAATAGCTATTACGTCAAACTGCTAGTGAGACAAAAGACAGCTGCCTGTATTGTTATACTGCACTTATATATTTTTTAGTTATATGACTAAAAGCAACACATTATTTTCTAAAAATGGGAGTAATTAACAATTTGGTTATATACTGCAGCAATATAACCCATTTGTGGTCTTCATAAAAGATTTCTCCAACTTTCTAGACTGCTCTCTGAGTGACCTTATTTAGTGAGGCATAGTAATTGCACCTTATTCTAAGTTATAGGGAAGGAAGTAATGTTAACTATTTAAGCATCTGCAATTCTGTGACGTTTACGTTAAAAATAAAAAGCATATTATTATAAACCGGGGTCAGAAAATTAAATATGATGATAAGTAAAAAAAAAAAAAAAAGAAGTTAGATGAATGCAAAGTAAGTTAAAAATGTAGTTAGATGAATGCAAAGAAAGTTAAAATGTAGTTAGATGAATGCAAACTATGCATTTTGTTTTCTCTAATAGGAGAGGATAGAAGTTGAATGGATTTTAGATAGCAATTTTGTTTTTGTTATATGAAAAGCAGGCAGAAGTATGCAAATCTGCAGAACAAAAATGAAATTTAGGTTAGTAGTTACTACCTACTTTGGTGGCTGTCTTTTACCTTGATGAGGGAAGTGTGTGTGTGTGTGTGCTTCCAAAAAGTGTTTGCAAATCGTTATTTGCTTCTTGTGTGATTTTGAGGGGTTGCTAGAAGGACATATATTGGAATGTGTATCATTTCCAGCAAAAAAGTTTTCAGTATTTTTACATGGAGTAATGAAATACCATTCAGTGGAGAGATACGCATCAAAGCAAAATCATGCAATGAGAAAGATAAAAATGGAGTATATGTGGAAAGCCTGCAATTTTTGTATTAGCCAGGAATATGAGTGGGCTTATAGGTACAGTGAAATGGCAAGAAAGTATTGTCTTACAGAGGAGTAAGGTGCAAATAGCAGTATTCCAGGAAACCCATTTAAATAGGACTGAAGATGAGAGATTGACAAAGATTTTAAGTAATGCTTTAATAAACTTAGAAAGTTACTATAATAGAATTTGTGTAACAATGCATTTTCTGAAGGATATGAAGTCTGAAACTCAAATGCATGTCATCATTTAATGACCTTAATCCTTAGTTCATCCTAGTGACTTGTCAAAAAAACACAATTTTTATGAGGAACAGATCAAAAATATGAGGCAAAAGTCTGGACATTCTGCAAAAATATGTACAGTTGAGAGGTATGGATACAGTTCATGAAATTCTACAAATTTTATACTGTCTCTTATAATGTGCTTATATTTTTCAAGCACTTTGGCTGCTCTCTCTTTTTCAAAAGTGTTTCTGAGGAGTATCTCACATTCCTCCTGGAAGCAGGAAGATTTATGTGCTGTTTGGTATTCATATTTTATGATAATTAGATGTCCAGATTTTCAGCTGGATGTTCTTGTTTTTAAGGGCCTTTGTACTTATTTTCAGTGTCTGCAGGTTGAGAGGTATGCAGAGCATTTACGAACTGTCTCTGTCCAATAGGGTCATAGGTGACAGTCCAGAGATAAACTTACAATTCATCATCCATTTGTCCAGGTTGCATTTGAATAGGGTGAGGGATGAACTCTACGTCTCGTGGATTGGGAGCCTATTACAGCATAGTGATAGTCTCTGAGACACATACCTGTCCCTCCAACATGCTCTGTTTATGCTGCAGATGAGATTTAGGTCCCTGGATCAAGTATTTCTAATACTGTTAGACTTGTGGATGTGCAACAAGTCCCTTAGTACTGAAGCAGATGATGCTTTGTAAGCCAAACATAGATCACCCCTCAGTAGTCTGTAGGAGACTGAGTATAAAGAATAGGCTTTGAGGTGGTCAGCATATTCCATGGGGTTTGCCCCTTGTATTAATTTTGTAAGAAACCTCTGTGGGCATTCTAGTTGTTGCAAATGCCTGATAAGGTACATACCAAAGCGAGCATTGAACTCAATGATTGGTCTTATGAGGGCTGAGTGCCACAGGATAATAACCTCTTTGGATCCTGGTGGCATACCCGTACTAATGAGTTGTGCAATATAGAATGATTTCCTTACAACAGTAAATACACGATGGTCAAAGTCCACGTCGCTGTCCACATATGTTCCCACGTCCCTTACCACTGAGTCTGTTCTTAGAGGTGCATTGTTTATGCAGTAATTATCAGGGGTGGCACCTTTTCTGAAAGATTCTATTCTGTATTTTTTGCCATTCAGTTTGACAACGTCTCTTGCACCAACGTTTTTGTTTGTGACAAGCCTGGAAGGAATTATTTTGGATATTTTATGAAAGTCTATAAACCTGGGCTTGCCAGAGATGGTGGAGTAAGATGCTCAGCAGGTAATTATAAGTGTAGAGGAGGAAGAAAGAAAAATGGTGATGGGTAGTCAGGCTACAGTTAAGGCATCAGGATTTAATGGTATACCTGAGGAAATCTGGAAGTTGGGGATAAATATCTTAATAAAAATATGAAAGAAATTATTATTGGCTTGAAAGAGGGGATACCTTTCTCCTAGAATAGAGAAGAAGGGAAAGATTATTCAGATCCTGCTTTTTATAGATTAATTTCATATTAATTAGTACTAGGGCAACTGTATTTGCAGGTCATTTTAAGTGTAGACAATTTTACCCAAGGTAAGAATCAAACTCTGTACTTTGTGTTTGTGATGAAAACGCTTTGACTATTAGGCCAACCTTGAACCTGATTTTTAGTCATTTCAGTCAATGTTAAGCTTTATTTTGAAAATGTCCAATGATTGGATGAAAGCTTTTTATGATTTCATAAGTAAGTAAGTAGCTGCACTTGTTGACAATTTTAAGCCTAGCCATTTTCAATTGGTGAGAATCAAACCCTGTACTTCTTGTCTGTGAGGTAAACACCTTAACAACTATGGCAGCCCTCAAAACTGGCATAGTAATAGTAATATTAAATCATGACTACAATGTATTTATGTCTATATTAGAAAAAATGTTAGCAAAACAACAAGACCTCTATCAGTATTAATTTTGTAGATGGGAGGCAGACATTCAGCAGCATTAACAGAACTGTGATGATTCAAGAAAGTGCAGAGACCAAGAGGGTAAGTTGAGAATTTGTGTGTAGGGTAATGACTGAATTTACATGTGATACTGAAATAATTAAATTTATGCAGAGGCATTAAGCAGGTATGTGTGTATGGGGGAGGGTTCTGAAACATAGAGTTTTAGATGAAAATGACAGAAATGTCCTCTTTCCTCATTGTTTCTTATAGTATAGAGAGCCATTAGCAATATAAATAAGAAGTGCAAACAGCCAAGAGTATGAGCGGAAATAGAGAGAGGAATTTGAGAAATCCTGAACTAGATGTTTTTGTGTTATGTAATACTTGAAGACAGTCTCAAATCTTTTGAGGTTATAAAATGAATCCAGATAAAAAATGTAGCATGTAAACCATTTGACCATATAGGAATTAGTACATTAAATTCTGTAACTTTGGGGACATGGAACATGAAGTTCGTAGAAGTACGGCTTAAGAAAGACTCAATGTTAACAGCAAAGGAGTTGTGAGAGAAAACTAAATAGAAGATAATCCAAAAGATAAGGGATAAGTTCATGATTATGAATCTCGGTAGTAAGTTACAGGTACTATATGTTAGGCATATTTCTATCAACTGGACAGTAAATTGTTGCAGGAAATACATAAGGAATTGAAGGGTACTTTAAGCCTATGCATTTGAAGTTATTATATATACAAGCAAAAGGATATAATCAAAAATGGAAGGCTATAACTATGAAGCAGTGAGTGACTATCAGAGACTAAAAGAAGTTATTACTGGAAACAGGTCTTGAAGAGAGCAAAACTAACCAGGTAGAATTTTATGTATATAAAGTGGCAGATAATATACTGAAACAATAAGCTTGTGTGGGTATAAAATAAAGATAATTTGACAACAGAATTCCTAAATAAAGGAATAGATAGTTGACAAGAAACAGTGGGAAGTAATTGGATGAAGGCAGTCAGGGAAATAAGTACTGGCAGAAAATTACCCTTGGAGGATGCAAAAGATTTGCTTAGAATACATGATAAGAATAGGCCCCCATATTTGGAGATAATACCAGAATACAGACAGATTGAGAGAAAAGAGGACTCACAGGAGAATGACCACTCCTAGTGGAATATTTGGTTGAGCAAAAAGTTACAAAAATTAATCCGTGCAGCACGCAGAAATACACATGATAACGATCAAAATCAATCAGAGGAAGTTGGGCAGAGTTGTAAAAAAAGGGTTGCGTAGACAGATTACAAAGGATTAGTGAAGGGAAGTATGCAGGTCTTTGAAACACATCACTAAATGAAGGCGGTTTGGGATATTTGCATGGAAATGCTTGCACAGATATTTTCATACACAGGTAAACTGCAGAGGATCTCTCAGGTGCAAAGTCACTTTTGGAGATATGCAAGTGGAGAGAGTGAAAATTAGGAGCATGTTATTTTCAGAGTGTGCAGAGTTTAAAGACAAATTGCAAAATGCCATAGGACAAATGTTGGGTGAACATGTGGGAGTTACTAAAGAGAGAATGCTGCTAAATTGCAATTTGGAAACTATAATGTCTGAATACAGAGAGATTTTATTAACTTTGTTAGCTGCCCAAAAAACTGATAACCAGAAAGTAGAAATCAAAGGTTAGAAAAACCTTGGAGGTGTTAGGTATCATAAAGGAAATAAATCCATTGGAGAGAGGCTACAATATGCATACTCTTAAATGGAATGCAATGTGTGAGACCATTAACTTTACAATGGGGACCAGAGTGATGGAGAAGAGAGCAATATTACACAAAGATGATGTCTTTGCAAAAATAAGAGTAGCTAATGGCATGTAAGCTTATTCTTTGGAAAAGTCTATAAAATCAAATGTTAAAAATTAAGTGAATAAACTCAGTGAATGTATGGTTGTAGTGTGATATTGGTGATTTGAGATAAGTTTAGAAAGATGCGAGTTCAATAAAACTATGTCCAAAAGATATCAGTTTGTAGGTGGCAATATTAACATTAATACATATATGTACATGTAGATATAGGACAAATACAATACTAACAAATCATAATGTAGTGTTGCCAACATGTATAAATATGTTTAAACTTCTAAAGAAAATATCTCTTGGAATTACATTATCTCAAAACTTAGATAACCAACTTAACTATGAAATATTAAATATTCAGAAAATATCTCAAAGGAAATGTGTTTTTTACATTCAAAGATAGTTGAACTTGATCAAAATCATACCTCTACTAAATCTATTATATAAAAACTCCATCTCTAGTAACAAATAAAACTCATATTAAAAATGAAATAGATTGCTCATAACTTTCACTTGGTATCAAACACATCCAGAAATACATTTTGATTCTGCATTAGATCATTCAAGAATGAAACAATAGTATTTCTGAATATAGAATCTTATCCTGTATCACTTATGTTTAAAGTGATAGTTCACTGACGACTCAAAATGACACTGCAAATAGAACATTATATATAAAGTTTTATGTGAGGATAACATATTTAAACTATCAAATCAAAATGTAAACATTGCATATAAAATGTGGATATTAAATAATCATTTGCATATGTGTATTCATGTGCCTACAAATCATTGTATTAAATGTACCTGCTCTGTATATTGAAGAGATTTGCTCTATCTGAAGCAGTAGAAGCCAATATGACTGAAAATAATGAATTGGAAAAGCAACCATGAGGAGTTAATATTGCTAAATACAGAACAGAGATTATATGACTGGAGCAGATGGTCTTTGTTAGTGAGCAGCTTTTGGATCCAATAGAAAACAAGCGTGAGTGAACTGACAGTAAAAAATTAGGGGGTTTGTTTTCAAAAAGGTCACAAAAAGATTAACTAAATTGGCACCATTGAAGGACCAAACAGGAAAAGAAATAAGTGACATCTCTGTAAAAAAAAATCTGAATTATTGTATCATCACGGGACAAATGTATATAGAGAAAATAAACTGACTACAATATATATAGTGGAGGACCAATAAAATTTTTATTTTGTATGAAATTTAACTTACATTTAGGGAATTGCTCCTCCCTAAAATGATCAATGTAAATCTGTCTATGTATACTTTATTTACTATTATATTGTTGTTTGTTTTTTGTTTTTGTTCAAAGACTCTGCTTCTTGTTGCAATTTATTTAAAGACTCAGTCTTAGATGACTGTTCCAACACGTATTTCGTAGGGTTAATTTCTCACATCTTATATAATACTGTTGGTTGATCTACCAATCTCTAAATTTTCTTTTCATTCTCCTACCATTCCCTGCTCACTGAAATAGAATCCCTGCTACAAATGCCATGAAACAAGCCTCGATGCAAGAAAAGGGAGTTCTGTTATCCTTGTTATTCAACCAAAAACTAGATGTTTCAACTTTCTTGCAATAAATGACATAACTATCTATTTATTTTAATTAGATTTAATAAGTACCAATATTTATACATCTGGGGAATATACCCATGTTAAATGCCATATATTTTCAAAAGAAAAGCAATAATCAAGAGTTGAAGAAACTTTATAGATGTGATTATTATGTCATTCAGTCCAATGACTGAATGACAGTTGGGTTAGAGTTTTATTTCCATTTTCTAGTAATTGTTTTTTGGCAAACAACAGAATTAAACTTAATAAGGCCTTGGCAATTCAAATCCTGTGTCCCAGCTCAAAAGAACCATTTCCTTAGTTACAGCCATTTGCTCCGCAAATATTTCTGACAGAATATTCTGTAGGGAATTTTTTAAATATGTCAACTCATTACACTCAAAAAAACATGGTCCCATTTACCTCTTTCTTCACAACCATACCTCCAGCATTTGTTATCTACCTAAGGAAAAATTATTTGAAGTCTGATTGGGGTATAAAAATACCTATCCAAACACTGTTAAGCAAAAATCCTAAAATGTCTGGACTTGTTTACGTACTTGGGAGCCATACATACGTCATACTGTTGCTCCCGTTTAAATTACTTTTCCAGTCACTCTCCCATTGTTTTCTAACCTCTTCTGATTGAGTGTTATAGTTATGAAGGAATGTTTTATATGCGCTAGTAATTCTCCATTTTCAACAGCAGCTGTAACAGAGCAGGTCTTTCACTTAGGAGTCCCCTATCCCTTTCCCCCTGCCTATACTCTAATGTTAATCATTTGTAAAGAAGGTAGTCTGTAACCTACAATCCAATAATCGTTTTAGCCTCATCCCACTCTATTACCATTATCTCTCTCTCTAGTTATTTGCTCCCAATAGCTTAGGTCTTTTGACAGTTTTCTCCAGTAAATTCCAGCCCTCTCTTGCCTAACTCCTGTACCCCTACTTGCATTCAGCCCTACTTGCATTCAGCCCTATTACCAAAATCTCCTTTCTTTTTTCTCCAATCCACTGCTGGCTTAGTTCTTGGAATACTTTCTGCAACTTTATGAATATAATATTCTTTATGGTTGTTATTATTCTCCTTAAGGATCTGCATGCAAAATCCCACTCTCAGGTTAATGCTTGAGTTAATGCTTGTGTTACTGTGCAGCTTTAAAATATTATTTCAAATTAAGTAAACCTAAACTAACTTGTTCTATTGGGAAGAGACACTTATTCCACTTAACTCTAAAAAAACAAAAAAACAAAACAAAAAAAAAATATATATATATATATTTTTGCTTCCCGCCTTTCTAAGCTAGTATAGTCCAGTTTTCAGGTTAGTGCTAAATTCAGGGCTGCGTTACAAATCTCTGTGTTTGACCATAACTTACTATGATAGAAGGAAGCTTTGAGCAGCCTATCTGTCCCTGGAGGAGTGGTTTCAGCCCAGAAATTAGTAGTTTATTGGCCATTTTGGGCTAATTTCTATCTCTTTCATTTCCCTGCTATAAATACTGTATTTGCCTGGTTTTGCATGCCAGGCAGCGCCGGTTAGCTAGGGTAAAACTATTCCCGGCTCCACAAAGTCTCCTCTTCAATTTTTCCCTTGGAACTAGACAAACTTTCAACTTAAGTACTCAAGACATTCATTTCTCAGCCTGGCACTTGCTCAAAACTTATAGCAAGCACTTATAAACCCTAGCACTAGACCCTTCTGTACTGTACAGAAGGACAAGGCTCTCTAGTCGACCTTACTAGCCATCCAGTAAAACAGTTCACTGTACCTATCCAGACATCTCCAAAGGGCAGTTTCAGGTATACTCTCCAGTCCAACTGGTGAATCTGGGCATTTTGAGGCAATGTTACAACTGCCTCATGTACACAGACAGCCCCCTCCTCCTACCACCAAACACTAATACATGCGAGAGATGCAGTTATACAGCCAAACTAGAGGCTAAGCTCTCTCAACCCAAGACTGGATCAGACAGTCAAGAGGAGAATGGAAATACTTGCATTACACCACCAGTCTTACATAGACCCATTAAACCAGCACTGGCAAAAAACACACATAAATACATGAAAACATGCTCGGAGGCTCTAAATAAAAATCTGCAAAACCAACAGAGACCTCCAAAGCAAATATCCAAGCAAGCTCCACCCCCCCCCCCCAACACAAACCATGAAACACATACTTTACAAAACCAGTGTGCCATGCAATCACAGTCCTTAAGGAAAAATAACATACCCAACATACTAGTAATAGGTGACTCTATAGTCAGGCACACTGACGTCCCACTCACTAGGCTGAATAAGGAGAAGGTTAGTGTTAGCTGCCTGTCTGATGCTAGGATCTGCCACATAACACAAGCACTCAGGTCACTCCAGAACAAGTATAAATATGACTCTGTCATTGTCCATGTTGGTGTGAATGATCTGAGCCATACCTCCCTGGACTGCATGAAGAGAGACATGGAAGAGCTCTCTGATCACGTAGCCCAGGCCAGTATGACCCTGACCCTGAGTAGCATCCTGAACTCACCAAGAATGATACCACGGTATCAAGAAAAAAATTATCAATTTCGACAATTGGCTAAGTTTCTGGTGTCTTTCAAAGGGGATCCAGTGTCTGTCCGTCTGGGATGACATGCTCGACCAGCCACACTGCTTCACTAGAGACGGCTTGCACGTGTCACCCTTAGGCTTTCAAATACTGGCGAAGGCTCTTGCCACCCCCATAGTGCCTTTTTTAGGTAAGGCTCAAAAGATAAACCCACCACCGTAAATAGCACAAGTAACAAAAAACTGAGGGTAATGCTACTCAATGCCAGAAGTCTAAACCTCAAAATGCATGCACTCGAGGAACTCCTCAGTATGGAGAACATCGATATCTGTCCAGAAACAGAAACCTGGTTTAAGGCTCCAGAGAGCAGCCGAGCACTACCAGACTACAACTCATACCATACATTTTGGCCACAGAACCCGGACCGAAATACAAAAGGCGGGGGAGTATCCATATTCATCAAGGATACCCATACCTACAGGTTAGTGGCACAGCACGATGCTTCAGAGATCATCCATGTGTAACTAACAATGGGCAAAACTGCAATTCAAATTGTAGCTTGCTACAGATCACCCACCATGTCCCAGGACCCCCATCCTGCATTTCTGGAAACACTGGGAAACATAAAGGTCCTACCAAACACCCTAATATTGGGTGATTTCAATTATCCAAACATTAACTGGGAGAACTACTCAAGTACTAACTCCCTTGCCCAACTTTTCCTAGAATTTATAAACTCAAATGCCCTGGTTCAACTGGTCAACACTCCCACCAGAGGTGACAACATATTGTACTTGGTCATCACCAACATGGGTGACTGTGTTCCACACCAGACGTCATCCCCTCACTGGTTAGATCTGACCATAAACAAATCACTTTGGATATCCATATTCCGCCCCCACCCCCGGACAAGAAAACCACTGTGAAAAACTTTTCAAAAGCAAACTTCACATTACTTAAGACAGAGGTGAAAAGTTTCAAAGACCCCATGCTGAAGGATAACACTGTCCAAGCTGCAAAATCCTTTACTAATGCATTCTACGGGCAGCTACAAGAATGCATGGATCATGCCATCCCAAGCAAAACCAAGATTCACTCTTCCAAGTAAAGGAAATCAGTCTGCCGGACTCCTGCCATAAACAAGCTACACAATAGAAGGAGGAAACTAGTACAGAAAAGAGTAAAATCCCAAGAAGGGAAGACATCCCTGATCAGTATCAGCAAGAAACTGCAATCCTCATAAAATCATCCAAGGCGAGCTTTGAAAGAAAAATTGCCAAGGACTCCAAAGATAACCACAAGGCATTCTTTAGCTATGTCAAGAATCTAAGTGGCAAGGCTCAGATATGCTCAGAGTTACTGCAGAATGGCACAAAATACACTGAACCGACCGATATTGCAAACATCCTGGCAGACAGGTTCAGTGCACACTTCGCCCCCCTCTCACCCCCAAAACGGCCCATAACCATACCAAAAGAATGTAGAGTCCCTGAAATTACAGACAGGTTAAAACAGCCCTCTCCAAAGCCAAAAACACAGCATCAATGGGATCGGATTGTGTCCCAGGATGCATCCGACATGAGCTCAAAGACGAACTTAACCCCCTCACCTAAACGCACTGTTCAAACTCAGCCTTTCCACAGGCTACATACCCATAGAGTGGCGCACAGCAAAGGTTATTCCACTCCACAAAGGTGGAGCCACAACAGACCTTGGAAACTATCGCCCTATAAGCCTGACTAGCTTGGTCTGCAAGGCTATGGAGCGCATCATCATGGAATTCATTAACAGAGACATTGGGAACCCCCGAACACTGGACCCTACCCAGTTTGGTTTTGTTAAGGGCAGATCATGCCTCCTAAACCTGGTGGACTTCTTTGAGACAGTTACCAAGGCTATAGACAAGGGAAAGGTGGTACACACAGCCTACCTAGACTTCGGTAAGGCCTTCGACAGTATTCCCCATTCTGGTATTCTAGACAAGCTCACCAGCCTGAACATAAACCCTTACATCACAAGATGGGTTGCCAACTGGCTCACGGACAAAACCCACATGGTGAGAGTTGCGGGACCTAGGTCCGACTCTAAACCAGTTACAAGTGGCGTTCCCCAGGGCTCAGTCCTAGGACCCCTCCTGTTCGGCATATAAATCTCAGAGGTACAGGCAAGCAAGGAGGACTATGGCTGACCAAGTTCACAGACTACTGCAAACTAGGGGCTATAATTGACTCTCTGGCTGACACAGACATCCTCCAAAAGGGTCTCACCGAGAAGGATACCTGTTGTCAAAATCATAGCCTCAAGCTAAATGACAAAGTGCATAGTCACCCCCTTTGGAAAAAACAAAGTACCCACAAACTACCACATAGGTGGCAGTCCACTAAACATGGAAGATGTAATAAGGGATCTAGGGACCCAAGTAGATAGTAATCTCACCTTTAGTAATCACATTTCCAAAGTGGTTAGAAAATCCTTCTACGTGGCCCACCTAATCACAAAAGGATCCGCATCCAGATCAAAAGAGGTCATTGTGCCCCTCTATTCATCACTCATCAGACCCATCATAAAGTACAACGCCCCATTTGGGATGTACCTTACAAGACGCCTGCAACAGCTGGAAACACCACAGAAGTACCTCACCAAGAGGATCACTGGCATCAAACAGATGCCCTATGCAGCTCTACTGAAGAAACTCCAGTTGTACTCGGTTGCATACCGCCTACTCAGAGGTGATCTCTGCCTGACATACAAAACCATGTCCAACCCAGAATTGATGGACATGCTCCACCTAAAGAAAACCTTAACTCCTTGAGCCACATGCTCTAGGGATCTAAACCTCACCACAACAATAAATAGGATGTGCTGGAGGGATAGATTCCTATCCCAGAGACTTCACATGCTTTGGAACAAGATCCCAATCTACATTAGGCAGAGATCCTTACTAACACTCTTCAAAAGAAACCTTGATGAGTGGATGGGAAACAGAAAGTTTACCTCTGAGATCACTTCAGTGGCTCTGCTGGACAGAGGCACAGGGAACTAATCTAAGGGGGCGGCAAAAGTCAACACATTCTGGCTAGGCTTATAAATGCCTTTGGGCAGATAGCCTAGTGCTCTTGTACTCACTTTCCTCACTTATCTAGAGGAAAATAGTTTTTTATTCAGGCATGTCCAAGGGTCAGCTCCCAGTGTTCTCTCCTGTCTATCTAATTAATCTGGGCATCTTGAGGCAATGTAGAAATTGCCTCATGTACACAGACAACCCTCTCCTCCTACCACCCAACCCTACAACCTGTGAGAGATGCACTTATCTAGCCAAACTGGAGGTAAAGCTCTCTCTAACCAAGACTGAACTTGACAGTCATGAGGAGAAGGTGAACATTTGTACCACACCACACTTATCACATAGTCTCACTAAATCTACACCACCAAAATCCACACATAGTAACACAAAAACATTTGTGGAGGCTCTCAATAATAATATGTCTAAGCAATAGAGATCTCCAAAGCAGAAACGCAAGCAACCTCTATCCCCCAACACAACCCAAATGACACATAGCCCACAAACTCAGTGTGCCACTGCTCAACCACAGCCAATAAGGCAAAACAACGTACCCAACACACTAGTCATAGGTGACTCTGTAGTCAGGCACACTGATGTCCCACTCATCAGGCTAAACAAGGAGAAGATTACTGTCAGCTGCCTGTCAGGTGTCAGGATCCACCGCATAACCCATGCACTCGGGTCACTCCACAACAAGTACAAATATGACTCTGTCATTGTCCATGTTGGTGTGAATGACCTGAGACATACCTCCCTGGACTACATGAAGAGAGACATGGAAGAGCTCTCCAATCTTGTAGCCCAGGCAGTCATGACCCTAGCCCTGAGTAGCATTCTGCCATCGGCCCGAATGATACTGCAGTACAAGGACAAAATGATTGACTTAAACAATTGGCTAAGCTTCTGGTGTCATTCTAAGGGGATCCAGTATCTGTCTGCTTGGGATGACATGGTCGACATACCATGATGCTTTGCCACAGATGGCCTGCACCTGTCGCCCCTGGGATTCCGAATACTGGCTAAGGATCTTGCTGCCCCTATAGTGTCTTTTTTAGGCAAGGTTCAAATAACAAATTCAACACCATAACAGGAACAGGAAAGCAAAAACTGAGGGTAATGCTACTCAGTGATAGAAGTCTAAATCTCAAAATGCACTCACTCGAGGCACTACTTAAAATGGAGAGCATCGATATCTGTGCAGTGACTGAGACCTGGTTCAAGGCTCCAGAGAGCACCCCTGTACTACCAGGCTATAACTCAAACCACACTTTTTGGCCATGTAACCTGGACCGAAACACCAAAGGTGGAGGTGTGTCCATACTCATTAAGGATATCCACATCTCCAGGCTAGTTGCTCAGCATAATGCATCCAAGGTTATCCAAGTGCAATTAACTCTGGGCAAAACTGCAATCCAAATTGTAACTTGCTACAGATCCCCCACCATGCCTCAGGATTCCCACTCCTCTTTTCTTGATGTATTGGAAAATATTAGGGTTCATCCAAACACCCTAATAATGGGCGACTTCATCTACCCCACCATTAACTGGGAAAACTACTCGTGTACCAACTCCTTAGCTCAACACTTTCTGGAATTCATAAACTCCAATGCCCTGGATCAAGTTATCCACACCTCCACCAAGGGCAACAATATCCTAGACCTAGTCATTGCCAACATGAGTGACCGGTGTTCCACACCTGAAGTCAACTCCTCGTTGGTCTGATCCAACCATAAGCTAATCACCCTTGATATCCACATCTTGCCCCCACCCCCAATTAAGGAAACCACGGTAAAACATTTCTCCAAAGCCAACTTCATGCTTCTTAAGACAGAAGTGGTGAACTTCATGACACCCATGCAGATGGATAATACAGTTACAACTGCTGAATCCTACACAAATGCACTCTATAAGCACTTACACAAGTGCATGGATTGTGCTATCCCAAACTGAACTAAGACACTATCCTCCAAAAAAAGGAAGCCAATCTGGTGGTCCCATGCCATAAACAAACTGTACAACAGAAGGAAGAAACTGTTGCAAAAGAGAGTAAAATGCCATGAGTGGAGGAGCTCCATGGTCAGCCTCAGTAAGAAGCTGAGATCCTTTATAAGATCCTCCAAAGCTAGCTACGAAAACAAAATCACCACTAATTCTAAGGACAACCACAAAGCATTCTATAGCTATGTCAAGAATCTCGATGGCAACACCCAGATCTGCTCTGAGTTACAGCACAAAGGCACAAAAATTACAGAACCAACTGATATTGCAAGTAGAAAAAGAAGAGTGCACCATGTACCAGCAGATAAAAGAAGGCTCCAGAAGTCTCTTTGTAAAACCAGTGGTCCACGTTTAATGTAAAAACACAAACACAGCAACTGCAGGAATATAAGCGCTTTCACGTTCTTTCAAATGCTTCATCAGATATATATATATCTGGAGCCTTCTTTTATCTGCTGGTACATGGTGCACTCTTCTTTTTCTACTTGCATTTGGGACACTATTGAGAGTGCTTTATTTGGCGGTTTCGTTTTGTTTTTTAGTTGATTAACCAACTGATATTGCCAACATCCTGGCAGATAGGTTTACCCCCCTCACCCCCTAAGGGGTCCATATCTATACAGGAAGAATGCAGAGTCTCTGTAATCACAACTACGCAGGTAAAAGCTGCACTCTCTAAAGCCAAAAACACATCATCCATGGGACCGGACAACATCCCAGGCAGTGTTTTACATTAACTTCAGAACAAACTGGCTCCCCACTTAAGCACTATGTTCAATAATAACCTCGCATCAGGCTTTGTGCCCACTGAATGGCACACAGCAACAGTTAACCCACTGCACAAAGGGGGAGCCACCACTGATCCTGGGAACTATCGACCCATTAGCCTGACGAGCCTGGTCTGCAAGGCCATGGAATGTATCATCATGGAAATCATTAACAAAGACATTGGTAACCTCCAAACTCTGGATCCCACCCAGTTCAGGATTGTGAAAGGCAGATCATGCCACCTGAACCTGATTGACTTCTTTGAGGCAGTCACCAAAGCTGTAGATGAGGGTAAGATGGTTCACACAGCCTATCTTGACCTCGCCAAGGTTTTCAACACCATCCCCCATTCTGGAATTATAGCTAAACTCACTAAACTAGGTATAGATCCCTATGTCACAAGATGGGTTGCCAACTGGCTCACTGACAGAACCCACACTGTAAAAGTTGCAGACTCCAAATCTGACCTCAAAGCAGTGACAAGTGGAGTATCACAGGGTTCCGTCCTGGGACCTCTCCTGTTTGGTATCTACTTCTCTGAAGTACAGGCTAACACAGAAGGCCTCTGGCTAATGAATTTCGCAGATGACTGCAAACTAGGAGCCATAGTCAAGTCCCCAAATGATGTGGACATCCTAGAGAAGGGCCTTGCTGAGACAGATGCCTGGTGTCAGAGCCATGGCCTCAATCTCAATGCCAAAAAGTGCAGTGTCATCCCCTTTGGTAAAAACTCTGTACCCATGAACTACCACATAGGCAGCAATCTACTTAATACCGAATGTGTGATGAGACCTTGGGACCTAGTTGGACAATAGTCTCTCCGTTGATAGTCACATCACCACAGTAGTCAGGAAGTCCTCCTACATGGCACACCTCATCATAAAATGGCTGTCATCCAGGAAAAAAAGAGGTCATTGTTCCCCTCTACTCAACACTCATTGCACCCATTATAGAGTACAGTGCCCCTTTTGGAATGTACCTCACAAGACATCTGCAGCAGCTGGAAAAGCCACAGAAGTAACTCACAAAGAGGATTACTGGCCTCAAACAAATGCCCTACACTGACCGCCTCAAAAAACTCCAGCTTTACTAAGTAGCATATCGCCTACTCCAAGGTGATCCCTGCTTAACATATAAAGCTATGTCAAACCCAGAGCTGTTGGACATGCTACACCTAAAGAAATCCCAATCCCTCCGAGCTACATGCTCTAGGGACCTAAACCTTGTCACCACAATAAAGGAGGAATAGATTCCTGTCCCAGAGACTTCCCGTACTTTGGAACAGGCTACCCATCTATGTCAAGCAAAGTTCTTCATTAGCCCTCTTCAAGAAAAATCTTGATGAGTGGATGGGAAATAGTAAATGCACCCCGGGGATCACTTCTGTGTCTCTGCTGAACAGTGGTACAGGACAATAACTTTCTTGGGTGGCATATGCCAGGGAACCTTGTTGGCTAGGCTTACATAGGCCCTTGGGCTGATAGCCTAGTACCTACCTATGAACCAACCTATGAACCCTCTTCCATCCCCATATAAATCGCCTTTTATACTTTATTATCATCCAAAATCTGGCTCTGGTTGATAAAAGTATGCCTGACAAGTATATAAAATGAAGGGGACTAAAAACATTTTCACCTCTTATTATCATCCAAAATCTGGCTCTGGTTGATAAAAGTATGCCTGACAAGTATATAAAATGAAGGGGACTAAAAACATTTTCACCTTTTGTATGTTACTAAAGAAGCATAACCTTCCATCAAAATGGAAAGTAGGCTATCCAACATTAATTGGCTACTTTCCATCAAAAATATAAAAATTGATCCACAAAGGATAAAAAAATGATTTTTGCAAGTGGGCAAGCCCCCTGCATCCCATTATGGGGGGGGGGGTTGGCCCTTCCACACCTCTTGCTAATTACACATACCAGCTCCCAGATCGCAGTACAGTGAGGAAGGAGCACATACCCAATTCCTACTGTACTATGATCTATTGGTGAAAAACCCAGTAATTTTCAATCACATGATATGCAATCCACTGTACCAGCTTTTTCACATGTCATTGTAAAAGCACATTCAATATAAAGTTCTGCACCCCTTTCTAGCCATACCCATAAGCATGAGCTTCCAGTTTCTTAGTTTTTGCATTATCCTTTTTCTCTTCTAACATATCCTTAACTGCCATAACAGAAACCATTTTAATCCATACTTCTAGAAAATTCATCTTATTGTGTCCCCATAAATGTAGGTATTGCTGAACCCATTCATGTATTGGCACATAATTTAAGGGTATAACCTTTGATTTACTTGCATTAATTTTATATCTCCAAAAGACTTGAAATTGCCTCAAAATATTCCATTACACTGAGATGTCCTTTTCTGGATTCATCAAGAAAAAATATCATCTTCATATAAAACCAACACTTTTCTAATTACCATAACAAATAATATTCTTGAATTTCTGAGTCCCTTATTTTCTTTGCCAATGGCTGTAAATATAAAGCAAATAAAAAGTGGAATGAGACCAACACTGCCTGGTTCTTTTGTTCAAACACAACTTATAAGAATGGAAACATCCCAATTTAATTATTGCCGCCTCTTCTTCATATCTCGTCCTGATTAACCTTATAATTCTATCAGGTAAGGTAAATGTTTCAGTTGTCCTACTAATAAAATCACAGCCTACTCTATTGAAGGTTTTCCCTGCATCAAGATCCACCAACAACAGTGGCATTTTCTAACCTCCTGCTTCCCTCTGGATCATTATTGTGTTATAGGTTCATAGGTAGGTACTAGGCTACTGGCCCTTGGGCCTATATAAGCCTAGCCGAAAAAGGTACCCTGGCTTTCGCCACCCAGGAAAATTATTTTCCTGTGCCCTTGTTGAGAAGAGCCACAGAAGTGATCCCCAGGGTGAATTTCCTATTTCCCATCCAATCATCAAGATTTTTCTTGAAGAGTGCTAATGAGGAGCTTTGTTTGATATAGATAGGTAGTTTGTTCCAGAGTTGGGAAGTCTCTGGGACAGGAATCTATCCCTCGAGCATGTTCTGTTTATTGTTGTGACATGGTTTAGGTCCCTAGAGCGTGTAGCTTGGAGGGATTGGGATTTCTTTAAGTGGAGCATGTCCAACAGCACTGGATTTGACATGGCTTTTTATGTTAGGCACAGATCGCCTCTGAGCAGGCGATATGCGATTGAGTAAATCAGGGGTTTTTGTAGACAGTCTGCGTAGGGCATCTAGCAGAGAGCCACCGAACTGGAGAAATAAGGATTTTATTTGAACACTGAGTTATAATAAAACAATAAAAAGATTCTCTGTTAATCCACAAGTAAGCACTTTCATTTAATATGTATTAAATCTCCTCAGACAACGTATCAAGTGACATCACTTCCTTTTATACTAAACTTCATTCATAAAAAAGAAAGAAAAGAAACACATGACTCAACTAATATTTAAGCATGCCTCTCCCTTTACAGTTGAAGTAAAACAATTCTTACCCAAACAACAATCAAAGGGCACCAAAACACATGAATTACATGCCTTGCATGTTAAAAGCATAAAAACACTAAATAATGCATGTGCATATATCATATTAAAGTGTAAATGTATATGTACATTTTAAAATGCTATACAAAGATTTTTTTTTATATTATGTTTTATCACTAAATATATATTTAAAAAAAATCCCTAAAAAAGTTATATTCAACAGCGTATGAATTTTTGCACTCATATTTATATTTAATATAGTAATCATGATATTATCACTAAATATAAAGGATTATATATTCTATCAGCTTCATAATGGACTTATGTATTTAATTATAATGTTTAAAAGACATGAATAAAATTGATGTTAAAATTAATTACAAAAATAATTTACTTATAAATATTAAATATATAAATAAATTGTTAAATATACATAATCTTTATATATGTACATTATACTGTATCTCAATCTATTATTTTATTTCTATTTAATGCCTTTAATTTTAAAATAGGAGCTATTGAACTGCATTCATTTATACCTGGCCATGTATCAGCCTGTGTTCTAATCTGCCATTGCAATTCTTTGTGCTCTAAAAATAAGCCCCAAGGTCTTTTATCTTCTATTTCTACATGATCTATTGCTATAAAAGAAAATTGATGGTCTCTATATTCATTAATGTGCTTTGCTAGCGCATTATTACATTTATTTTTCTTAATAGCATATTCATGCTCATAAATTCTTTGTGCTAATGCTCTCTGTTTTCCCTATGTAGAATATGGGGCAGGAATTGCACGTAGATAGATATACCACTGCTTTAGATATGCAATTATATTTTCCCTTCAAATAATATTTCTTTTTCTTAAGATGGAAGGAGTCTCCTGTTCTAACTTTAAAACACCAATTACAGGCTCCACATTTACTCATTCCTTTGATTTTATTACTTGTTGAGCGGATCCCTGTTTTTAATATATCCTTAAAACTTTTCCCTTTTCTATAAACAATCTTTGGTATTTCTTCTACATGTTTTTTACATTGTGGGTCCTCCATAAGTATGGCCCAATTGTTAATAATTATTCCTCTAATTAAATTATGTTCCTGAGAAAAGGTAATTACTTAAGCTTTTGAAAATTTATTCTTTCCATCTTTATGAGTAGTTTAATTTATTATTATTATGTTATCGTAGCTATTAGTTCTAATATTTGATACATTACTAACATCACCTACTTCATTTTGCTTTTGTAAAATAGGCTTGAAATGTCCGCTTAATCTTTTTTTAGTAGCTTAATTTATTAAAGCATCAACTAATGTCACTGGATAGTTCCTATTAGTGAACATATCATGCAAGAAATTGCATCCCAATTCAAATTGTTCAAAATTGGTCACCATTCATGCGGCTCTATCTAATTGCCCCTTTATTACAGACCTTTTCTGATGTTCTGGATGACAACTATTGTAATGTAAAAAACTATTAGAATAGGATTCTTTTCTGTGAATAACTGCAGTATATGCTCCATTTTCAATATCTTTCATAAGATGTACATCTAAATAATTAATACTATAATTATTAATATTCCATGTAAATTAAAAAAAAATAGTTGTTTCGTTAATATATGTTAAAAATTCATTCAAAAAATCTAATGTACCAGTCCAAATGATACTGATATCATCCTCAAACCAATTATAAAATTTTATAAACGTATTATATTCACCATGAAAAACATAATTTTTTTCCCAGAATGACATAACTAAATTTGCATAAGCACCTCCACATGGTGACCCCATAGCAATGCCCTTTTTCTGCAAGAAGCTACGATAACATAATAATAAATGAAACTACTAATAAAGATGGGAAGAATGAATTTTCAAAAGCTTTAGTAATTACCTTTTCTCAGGAACATCATTTAATTAGAGAAATAATTATTAACAGTTGGGCCATACTTATGGAGGACGCACAATGTAAAAAACATATAGGAGAAATATCAAAGATTGTTTATAGAAAAGGGAAAAGTTTTAAGGATATATTAAAAACAGGAATCCACTCAACAAGTAATAAAATCAAAGGAATGAGTAAATGTGGAGCCTGTAATTGGTGTTTTAAAGTTAGAATAGGAGACTCCTTGCTACTTTCACAGTGGGTTCTGTCAGTGAGCCAGTTGGCAACCCATCTTGTGACATAGAGATTTATACTTAGTTTAGTGAGTTTATCTATAATTCCAGAGTGGGGGATGGTGTCAAAAGCCTTGGCGAGATCTAGATAGGCTGTGTGAACCACCTTTCCCTCGTCTACAGCTTTGGTGACTGCTTCAAAGAAGTCTATCAGATTTGGGAGACATGATCTGCCTTTTACAAATCTGAACTGGGTGGGGTCCAGAGTTTGGAGTTTACCAATGTCTTTGTGTATAAATTCCATGATTATACATTCCATGGCCTTGCAGACCAGGCTTGTTAAGCTAATGGGGCGGTAGTTCCCGTGGTGGCTCCCCCTTTGTGGAGTGGGATAACCATCGATGTGCACCATTCAGTGGGCACAAAGCCTGAGGTAAGGCTATGATTGGACATGGTGCTTAGGTGGGGTGCCAGTTCATTCTGCAGTTCATGTAGAACGCAACCTGGGATGTTGACAGGTCCCATGGATGCTGTGTTCTTGGCTTTGGAGAGTGTGTTTTTTACCTGTGCAGCCATGATTACAGGAACTTTGCATTCTTCCGGTATAGAGATGGGCCCTTTAGGGGGTGAGAGGGGGTAAAGTTAGCACTATACCCATCTGCCAGGATGTTGGCAATAGCAGTCGGTTCTGTATATTTAATGCCATTGTGCTGTAACTCAGAGCAAATCTGAGTGTTGCAATTGAGATTCCTAACATAGCTATAGAATGCTTTGTGGTTGTCTTTAGAATCAGTGGCGATTTTGTTTTCATAACTAGCTTTGGATGTTTTTATAAGGGAGCTCATAAAATTTGTCAAATGTTCATTTTGCCTCCACAAAACCATACTGATCCATATCAGTCAATCTTGGCACCCTTTGCCATTCTTTTATGAAGTACAGACATAAAAACTTTATAATCATTGTTTAAATTTGAAATGGCTCTATATGAAGCTGAATCTAATGGGTCTTTGCTGTGTTTTGGTAATACAGCCACCACAGCTGTCTTCCAAAAAGCTGGTGCTTCTCCTCTTTTTAAAATACAGTTAAAAAGAATTTTCTAGATCATTATCACTTTCTTCCCCCTTAACATCCAAATCTTCACAAGAAGACCCTCTGTTTCAGGAGACTTCCCTGTAGATTCTATTATCGTAGTCTCTCTTCTGTGAGATTTTACTTATTCTGCAATATTTTAATCTATCAACACCTCTAAATGAGTCTTATTACTTCTTACCTATATCTATTTCATCTCTACTCTGTTTTTAAACTCAAATTTCATTTTTTCATGCTCACTAGCTATCCCTTTTTGAAGAAATTTATTTTTCCATAATAACTCTTGAATAATTTCTACAACACATCCCTTTAAAAACTTTCTTTTTTATATGTAGGTGGTAAAATCCAGTGTTTCATTTTCGTTACCCTGCATTGTTATCTTGTTTTTTTCTGTGCATGATCTGAAACAGTTATTGGATATGTGATGGAGCCTTCAAGTAAATGCACATGTTCCTGTGAAATATAATTCTGATCCAGTCTAACACAGTTATTGTACCTTAGGCAATAATATGTACATTATTTGAGTTACTACTGAATTCACATCTTCCATACCAAATACTTTCATAAATTTCTTCAGAAATCTTCCCTCGTTTGTTATATTTTCCTTTCTAATTACACACAGTGTGCAGCCATCTTGGAAGAGCCCATACCAAAAACTTTATTTTTCATATCATTGACATGACTTCTAAAAGTCAGTCTTTTTTCAACAGTAGCACCTAGATCTTTTAAATGAATGACATTATTTAGTATATTCAAGTCTGGTTTTATATCACCATAGGTGCATTTGCAGAATTCAGCAACTCTGCATGAGGAGACACAATATAGATGTCAAACTTATTGGCTTGTAGCATGTTTGTAAGTTTTATCATCTCCATTGAAAATGGGAACCATGTTAGATGTCTTGCAGTCAACTGAAAATGTATCCTCCTTGAACATGTTGTTTAAATATGCTCAGTACTGATACTAGCATGACAGATATTAATGCAATGAATTTTCCAGATGTATTGTTTGGTCCCATAGTGGTTTTTGCCCTTTCTTTTTTTAAAGATACCAGATCATCAATTGAAATAGTTAAACAGTTAATAAACTTATTAAAACCTGTTGGAAAAATATGATAGCCATTCTTATCTGTATACATTTTGGAAAAGTACTTGTCAAATGTTTTTGCCATTAGTATGTAATAAGGGTCTTAGAATCTTATTTGTACCTATTTTCATTCTAACATCTGAAAATAATCTCTTTTTTTCTCACATAAACTATCCAGTGATTCTTCATATTTCCTTTTTCTACATTTCAAAATGAACTTTAACTTTTTAATTGTATTCAGGCACTTTGCTTTGCTTATGTCTAATATAGTGTATATGTAATCCCTTCTTTTTTCTCAGTTATCTATACAAATGGCTTGACCGCCAAGTTTTATTTTTGCTTCCTCCTTTCTCTTGCCAAGTCAGTGTGTTGGCTAAGTGTTTCCTGTAAATTTCTTAGAGTTTTACCCATCCACTTCCCTCAGTGTCTCCCTGATAAGAAACAGAATAGCAAACACTCCTAGTATCTTTTGTGAGCATATTTAACTCGAGTAAATTCTAGCTATATTGTGTAATAAGTTTATTTTTTGATAATGAAAAAGAAACCGTCATGATCAGAAGTTCCTATTGGGTGGCTGATCTTTACGTTTTTATTAGTACTTCCCTATTTTCTAATCCAAAATATGGTTATATTCAAGAAGTGAGATTCCGTATATGATTTGGGCTGACACCCTATCCAATACCAGCATAATAAAGTCACCAAGCATTAATGTTGGAAGATTGTCTAGACAGTGTTCTATTGACTCTAGGAAAGATTAAACTTACCGAGTTATATTTATTTGAAAGATCAAGAAAATCAATCTCTAACTAAGCCTGAGAATCATTCAGTCGGGATATTTCTTCCCTAAGTCTTCCCTTTGATCCCAAAGGTGTTTGACAAGTTCAATTTCCAAGTAATTGTGGGTAACGATTTTATTTCCTTAGTCATGTTTAAGCACAACTTTTTTGAGCCCTGAAAAGAATGAGAGTACTGAACTGTGAAATTGTAGCTAAAGTCTCATTACTTCCTGAAATTTCATTAGATTTTCCTGAAACAATCTGGAGCATTTTAATCTTTTTAAGATATACATGTCATAGGATAAGAAGAATGTTGTGGGTCCATCTGAGATGTACAGCTCAGTTCACTGGCTCATTGCGGTAACTGATCAAAATAATCATCCATATCTGGAAAGTTAATTTGTATTAGATTTTCTGGCATGCTAACATTGGACGTTCTTCTCTGATGAGTCACTATCCTGAAATGAAAGGTACTTTGAAATCTTGCCAGACTGCCTGAGTAGTAAGCAAAAATAAATCCTGAACTGCAGCTTTCTAGGCTGCATCTGAAAAATCACTCACTGAGTTAATGTAATACACCTTAGGGTGTACAGTGGTACCGCCCTCATGAGGAACATACTATGCATATACCAGTTGTCCTTTGGCACAAAATTATTCTTAGTAAATTGTAATTTGGAAAAGTGCCTTTCTGCATATTATACAAAATCCACAATAGTGAAAAAAAATGGCATACTTCATATGACAATTACTCATGATGTGCTCTGAAATAATGCTTGCAAGTCTAACTTTGAATCATTACTTGAGAACTGCCAGAAAAATAAGGCTGCCTTTATAAATTACACACATAGTTGGTAGTTTTCCATATTGCCATGAACCAGTTCTCAACATGCTCTTCAAAATTCATGACGTAAAGTGAGGAAAATATTTTGATTCTGCTCAGAATATTATTGTGTGTTGTGACAGGAGAATCTCTCTTATTATATTATCTACATGTATATCTATATCTATATCTAATCTATCTATATATAGAGAGACAGAGACAGAGATAGCACCTCTGTCATTGTGTTCATTCAAATAACTCTGAGACAAAAATGTATAAAATTCCACATAATAGTTGCAAGTAGATATATACCTGTAAACTATTTAAAATCCTAGTAGTAATTACTTCAGCCAACGGGCAATGTCTGTGCTGCAGCTGGTTAAGAGATGTGGTAATGAGAAGGTGCGATGTGGTTCCTGCTGGTTAAGAGATGTGGTAATGAGAAGGTGCGATGTGGTTCCTGCTGGTTAAGAGATGTGGTAATGAGAAGGTGCGATGTGGTTCCTGCTGGTTAAGAGATGTGGTAATGAGAAGGTGCGATGTGGTTCCTGCTGGTTAAGAGATGTGGTAATGAGAAGGTGCGATGTGGTTCCTGCTGGTTAAGAGATGTGGTAATGAGAAGGTGCGATGTGGTTCCTGCTGGTTAAGAGATGCGGTAA
This sequence comes from Protopterus annectens, assembly GCF_019279795.1. Classification (NCBI taxonomy): domain Eukaryota; kingdom Metazoa; phylum Chordata; order Ceratodontiformes; family Protopteridae; genus Protopterus; species Protopterus annectens. The sequence goes on along the minus strand of NC_056732.1, from coordinate 128,494,189 downwards.
TGAGAAGGTGCGATGTGGTTCCTGCTGGTTAAGAGATGCGGTAATGAGAAGGTGCGATGTGGTTCCTGCTGGTTAAGAGATGTGGTAATGAGAAGGTGCGATGTGGTTCCTGCTGGTTAAGAGATGTGGTAATGAGAAGGTGCGATGTGGTTCCTGCTGGTTAAGAGATGTGGTAATGAGAAGGTGCGATGTGGTTCCTGCTGGTTAAGAGATGTGGTAATGAGAAAGTGCGATGTGGTTCCTGCTGGTTAAGAGATGTGGTAATGAGAAGGTGCGATGTGGTTCCTAAGTGGTATATGGCTCAGTTGGTTCCACCTGAATAAAGGAGAGGTTGTAGAAGGCAATTTCTTGCTTTTCAGAAATAAAAGCCATCTTTGATTTTAAATTTGTACACAGCACCAGAGAAGTAAAGAATCACACTGCTGTGAATAATAAGATACTGTTGGTGGAGGCAGATGGCATAGAGAGTTAAGGAAGGTGACAAATTTTGCTGCAATGTTTTTTGTGAGATGGCATGTTTTTGCAATGTCATTATCATAAAGACAATATAATGCAGGTTACAGTGGAGACACAGTAGACAACTTGTCCTAGTAATTGTGCAAAAACTTCAGGGGTAAAGGTCGTTACACAGGAAGGAAACATTGTTAGGATTAATGTGAGCTGTAGTTCCTGTGGTACAGGTTTTAATTCCCTCAGGCCTTATTTACTTACTGTGTGACCTTGTGCATATCATTTAACCAGACATTGGTCCCGGGTCACCCCTGAAAAGGGACTGTGTCCACATTGGACCTACTTGGTTAACAGATTGGTATTATTTTATGTAATTTTTCTTTTTGTTACTGGACATGGTACCAGTTTGCTGAAGGCTAGCTCATCAACTTCTGCTCAGTCATGACCAGCAAATCAAAAGACCATCCATCAACATAACATTTACATGACATGTAAAGCCCACTCCCCCATCCCTATGCAGGAACCACAGGCTCTAAACTCAAGTATTATGTCTACTTCCAAAGTCATAAACCCTGAAACATAAGTCATAAATACCTTGATGAATGCTCTTTCAGTCTGTTGCTGTTGACTTAACTGGCATCCACAGAACAGTCAGACCTCAGCAAAAGAATATTTTTGTAATGTCCAGTTATAAATAAGCATAGATGCTGTAAGTGAAGATTTCATTGATGCAGCAAAGCTATGACTTTTTATGAGTAATGATTTTTTTTGGTCATGCTGTTTGCTACCTAAATGGCCTACACACTCAGCGTGTTGAATAAAATAATTCCTGTTTTCAGACTTTTGTGACATATTGTTATACAGCATTCTATCTTCTGATCCACTACATTGTAAACTATGACTTTGTGGTCTGAATTTAAAAATGATACACACAAAAAATAACTTGTAATACAATGGAACAGCAGAAAGCAGTAAGAGTCAGATCTGCTTTAACAAGTTTATTGCATATGCCACAGAGTAAACAACAAAAGAAATTCAGATGCTAAGCTCCTGTCATTATCTCACTAGACATGCAAAGAGCACATAATTAACTTTTCAATGCATTTTAAAAAAATGCTGTTAGTTTCTAAATGTACTAGAGAGTTCCAGTTGATGATTCGATTATTTGCAGAATCAGCATCTGTTTGGGAAAATAAAAGAGAAAAAAGAAAAAAATGATTGGGGTCCTAGTATGTTATTTTTATTAGCCAGTAAAGACTTAACTGCACATTAGTTTGAGTCACAGGGATTTCTTCATTTGGTGCATACCCTGGTAAATGTGTCTTGTTGTTTGTACCGTGCCAGGTCACAAGTTTTAACCACAACTCTTGGGTGAAGTCATAGAAATGTTTCATTGTTTTGTTGTGTGTTAGTGTAGGTAAGGCCTGCTCTGTTCAGCTTAAATGGGGAAAAGAGTTAACATTACAGTGTAACATTACCACCAAAACAAAACTAAAATCTTCTAAACAGGCAGGAAAGATTTCATTAATTTATTTAACACTTGCGTGCTTTATAAAAGCAGAACAGTATAGATTCCATTAAAAGCATAAGAATGAGGGGAAAAGCATCAGATATGTATGTATTAGAGTTACAAATAATTGTGACACTAAATTTCTGTTAAGAACATAAATGATTCAGTTATAAATGTTATGTAGACTGAGAAGTTAACATTACATAATGACTTGTTTCAGAAGAGGACTGCAGTCTTAAGTTACATGACTTTTTTCAAGTCATTAAGGCTGCAGTCTTAAGTTGCAGATCTATAGCTATCAAATGAAACTACACAAAGAGATAAAGTTTTGTGTTAAAAATGCAAACGACATTCATTAAAAGTATAAAATGATATGCAGCAACTGATTCAGAGCTACACAAACGTACTTCATTTATTCATATTTTGTGATACCCACTTCATCCACTTTGGGATCATGGTAAGGATGGACCCTGGCCCTTGGCCTTGAGCTCAGCTGGTAAAAAACAGACCTATATGAGATGCCACTATATTACAGAATAAACACACACACAATTATTAAACATGACCAGTTTATGTGAGATGCCGCTGTAATACAGAATAAACACACACACAATTATAAAAAAAAACAAAAAAAATATCCTTGTTTTCCCGCTTTTCTGAACTAGAATAGTCCAGTCTTCAGATTTTGCTGATCTCTGGGCTTTGTCTTAGTTCCTGTGCTATCCATATCCTTATTTGGATAAGAGGAAGCTTCTTTGTTTACCAGTGGGAGTGGGGAGCACTGAGCAACCTATTTGTCCCTAGAGGAGTGGTTCCAGCCCAGCAACTTGTAGTTTATTGGCCATTTTGGGTCAATTCCTGGCTCTTTTCAACCCCCCTGCTATAAAGCCTGTTTTTGCACACTTTTTCACTTGTAAAAGACTCAGCAAAGCTCCTCGTGGTGTCCTGCAGAGTTCTACAAGCAGCAGAGAGTGAAAGAGTGACTTTCCTTGATTTTTAAGTATTTTTTTCTGGCTTTCGCTTTAATTACTGCATCTCGATTGCATTTCGCCTAAAAAACAGCTCTGCATATTGTTTTTACTGTACCTGTGTAGATTTTAAACTGTTAGCACTTTAAAAAGTTATTTTTGTTTAATTTAACTGTTAGTCTAACACACTCAAGTGCGCTAGCCGTTTTATAGCATTTACTGTTTGCTACTGTATCTTTTTTTTCTGTCTCTGTAAAAAAAGAAAAAAAAAACAAAAAAAAATCCTTGTTTTCCCACTTTTCTGAACTAGAATAGTCCAGTCTTCAGATTTTGCTGATCTCTGGGCTTTGTCTTAGTTCATGTGCTATCCATATCCTTATTTGGATAAGAGGAAGCTTCTTTGTTTACCAGTGGGAGTGGGGAGCACTGAGCAACCTATTTGTCCCTAGAGGAGTGGTTCCAGCCCAGCAACTTGTAGTTTATTGGCCATTTTGGGTCAATTCCTGGCTCTTTTCAACCCCCCTGCTATAAAGCCTGTTTTTGCACACTTTTTCACTTGTAAAAGACTCAGCACAGCTCCTTGTGGTGTCCTGCAGAGTTCTACAAGCAGCAGAGAGTGAAAGAGTGACTTTCCTTGATTTTTAAGTATTTTTTCTGGCTTTCGCTTTAATTACTGCATCTCGACTGCATTTCGCCTAAAAAACAGCTCTGCATATTGTTTTTACTGTACCTGTGTAGCTTTTAAACTGTTAGCACTTTAAAAAGTTATTTTTGCTTAATTTAACTGTTAGGCTAACACACTCAAGTGCGCTAGCCGTTTTATAGCATTTACTGTTTGCTACAGTATCTTTTTTTTCTGTCTCTGTAAAAAAAGAAAAAAAAAACAAAAAAATATCCTTGTTTTCCCGCTTTTCTGAACTAGAATAGTCCAGTCTTCAGATTTTGCTGATCTCTGGGCTTTGTCTTAGTTCCTGTGCTATCCATATCCTTATTTGGATAAGAGGAAGCTTCTTTGTTCACCAGTGGGAGACGGGAGCACTGAGCAACCTATTTGTGCCTAGAGGAGTGGTTCCAGCCCAGCAACTTGTAGTTTATTGGCCATTTTGGGTCAATTCCTGGCTCTTTTCAACCCCCTGCTATAAAGCCCATTTTTGTGCGCTTTTTCAATTGTAAAAGACTCAGCACAGCTCCTCGTGGTGTCCTGCAGAGTTCTACAAGCAGCAGAGAGTGAAAGAGTGACTTTCCTTGATTTTTAAGTATTTTTTCTGGCTTTCGCTTTAATTACTGCATCTCGACTGAAAAACAGCTCTGCATATTGTTTTTACTGCACCTGTGTAGATTTTAAACTGTTAGCAATTTAAAAAGTTATTTTTGTTTAATTTAACTGTTAGGCTAACACACTCAAGTGCGCTAGCTGTTTTATAGCATTTACTGTTTGCTACTGTATCTTTTTTTTTCTGTCTGTAAAAAAAAGAAAAAAAAACAAAAAAATATCCTTGTTTTCCCGCTTTTCTGAACTAGAATAGTCCAGTCTTCAGATTTTGCTGATCTCTGGGCTTTGTCTTAGTTCCTGTGCTATCCATATCCTTATTTGGATAAGAGGAAGCTTCTTTGTTCACCAGTGGGAGTGGGGAGCACTGAGCAACCTATTTGTCCCTAAAGGAGTGGTTCCAGCCCAGCAACTTGTAGTTTATTGGCCATTTTGGGTCAATTCCTAGCTCTTTTCAACCCCCTGCTATAAAGCCCATTTTCGCGTGCTTTTTACTTGTAAAAGACTCAGCACAGCTCCTCGTGGTGTCCTGCAGAGGTCTACAAGCAGCAGAGAGTGAAAGAGGGACTTTTCTTGATTTTTAAGTATTTTTTCTGGCTTTCGCTTTAGTTACTGCATCTCGACTGCATTTCGCCTAAAAAACAGCTCTGCATATTGTTTTTACTGTACCTGTGTAGCTTTTAAATTGTTAGCACTTTAAAAAGTTATTTTTGTTTAATTTAACTGTTAGGCTAACACACTCAAGTGCGCTAGCCATTTTATAGCATTTACTGTTTACTACTGTATCTTTTTTTTCTGTCTCTGTAAAAAAAGAAAAAAAAAAAAAAATATCCTTGTTTCCCCCTTTTCTGAACTAGAATAGTCCAGTCTTCAGATTTTGCTGATCTCTGGGCTTTGTCTTAGTTCCTGTGCTATCCATATCCTTATTTGGATAAGAGGAAGCTTCTTTGTTCACCAGTGGGAGTGGGGAGCACTGAGCAACCTATTTGTCCCTAAAGGAGTGGTTCCAGCCCAGCAACTTGTAGTTTATTGGCCATTTTGGGTCAATTCCTGGCTCTTTTCAACCCCCTGCTATAAAGCCCGTTTTTGCGTGCTTTTTCACTTGTAAAAGACTCAGCACAGCTCCTCGTGGTGTCCTGCAGAGTTCTGCAAGCAGCAGAGAGTGAAAGAGGGACTTTTCTTGATTTTTAAGTATTTTTTTTGGCTTTCACTTTAATTACTGCATCTCGACTGCATTTCGCCTAAAACACAGCTCTGCATATTGTTTGTACTGTACCTGTGTAGCTTTTAAACTGTTAGCACTTTAAAAAGATATTTTTGTTTAATTTAACTGTTAGGCTAACACACTCAAGTGCGCTAGCCATTTTATACCATTTACTGTTTGCTACTGTATCTTTTTTTTCTGTCTCTGTAAAAAAAAAAGAAAAAAATATCCTTGTTTTCCCGCTTTTCTGAACTAGAATAGTACAGTCTTCAGATTTTGCTGATCTCTGGGCTTTGTCTTAGTTCTTGTGCTATCCATATCCTTATTTGGATAAGAGGAAGCTTCTTTGTTCACCAGTGGGAGTGGGGGGCACTGAGCAACCTATTTGTCCCTAGAGAAGTGGTTCCAGCCCAGCAACTTGTAGTTTATTGGCCATTTTGGGTCAATTCCTGGCTCTTTTCAACCCCTTGCTATAAAGCCCGTTTTTGCGCACTTTTTCACTTGTAAAAGACTCAGCACAGCTCCTCGTGGTGTCCTTTAGAATTCTACAAGCAGCAAAGAGTGAAAGAGTGACTTTCCTTGATTTTTAAGTATTTTTTCTGGCTTTCGCTTTAATTACTGTATCTCGACTGCATTTCGCCTAAAAAACAGCTCTGCATATTGTTTTTACTGTACCTGTGTAGATTTTAAACTGTTAGGACTTTAAAAAGTTATTTTTGTTTAATTTAACTGTTAGGCTAACACACTCAAGTGCGTTAGCCGTTTTATAGCATTTACTGTTTGCTACAGTATCTTTCTTTTCTGTCTCTGTAAAAAAAGAAAAAAAAAACAAAAAAAAATCCTTGTTTTCCCGCTTTTCTGAACTAGAATAGTCCAGTCTTCAGATTTTGCTGATCTCTGGGCTTTGTCTTAGTTCCTGTGCTATCCATATCCTTATTTGGATGAGAGGAAGCTTCTTTGTTCACCAGTGGGAGTGGGGAGCACTGAGCAACCTATTTGTGCCTAGAGGAGTGGTTCCAGCCCAGCAACTTGTAGTTTATTGGCCATTTTGGGTCAATTCCTGGCTCTTTTCAACCCCCTGCTATAAAGCCCATTTTTGCGTGCTTTTTCACTTGTAAAAGACTCGGCAGAGCTCCTTGTGGTGTCCTGCAGAGTTCTACAAGCAGCAGAGAGTGAAAGAGGGACTTTTCTTGATTTTTAAGTATTTTTTCTGGCTTTCGCTTTAATTACTGCATCTCAACTGCATTTCACCTAAAAAACAGCTCTGCATATTGTTTTTACTGTACCTGTGTAGATTTTAAACTGTTAGCACTTTAAAAAATTATTTTTGTTTAATTTAACTGTTAGGCTAACACACTCAAGTGCACTAGCCGTTTTATAGCATTTACTGTTTGCTACTGTATCTTTTTTTTCTGTCTCAGTAAAAAAAGAAAAAAAATATATATATCCTTGTTTTCATCCCTTTTCTGAACTAGAATAGTCCAGTCTTCAGATTTTGCTGATCTCTGGGCTTTGTCTTAGTTCCTGTGCTATCCATATCCTTATTTGGATAAGAGGAAGTTTCTTTGTTCACCAGTGGGAATGGGGAGCACTGAGCAACCTATTTGTCCCTAGAGGAGTGGTTCCAGCCCAGCAACTTGTAGTTTATTGGCCATTTTGGGTCAATTCCTGGCTCTTTTCAACCCCCTGCTATAAAGCCCATTTTTGCGCACTTTTTCACTTGTAAAAGACTCAGCACAGCTCCTCGTGGTGTTCTGAAGAGTTCTACAAGCAGCAGAGAGTGAAAGAGTGACTTTCCTTGATTTTTAAGTATTTTTTCTGGCTTTCGCTTTAATTACTGCATCTCGACTGCATTTCGCCTAAAAAACAGCTCTGCATATTGTTTTTACTGTACCTGTGCAGATTTTAAACTGTTAGCACTTTAAAAAGTTATTTTTGTTTAATTTAACTGTTAGGCTAACACACTCAAGTGCGCTAGCCATTTTATAGCATTTACTGTTTGCTACAGTATCTTTTTTATCTCTCTCTGTAAAAAAAGAAAAAAAAAATATCCTTGTTTTCCTGCTTTTCTGAACTAGAATAGTCCAGTCTTCAGATTTTGCTGATCTCTGGGCTTTGTCTTAGTTCCTGTGCTATCCATATCCTTATTTGGATAAGAGGAAGCTTCTTTGTTCACCAGTGGGAGTGGGGAGCACTGAGCAACCTATTTGTCCCTAGAGAAGTGGTTCCAGCCCAGCAACTTGTAGTTTATTGGCCATTTTGGGTCAATTCCTGGCTCTTTTCAACCCCCTGCTATAAAGCCCATTTTTGCGTGCTTTTTCACTTGTAAAAGACTTGGCAGAGCTCCTCATGGTGTCCTGCAGAGTTCTACAAGCAGCAGAGAGTGAAAGAGGGACTTTTCTTGATTTTTAAGTATTTTTTTTTGGCTTTCTCTTTAATTACTGCATCTCTACTGCATTTCGCCTAAAAACAGCTCTGCATATTATTTTTACTGTACCTGTGTAGATTTTAAACTGTTAGCACTTTAAAAAGTTATTTTTGTTTAATTTAACTGTTAGGCTAACACACTCAAGTGCGCTAGCCGTTTTATAGCATTTACTGTTTGCTACAGTATCTTTTTTTTCTGTCTCTGTAAAAAAAAGAAAAAAAAAAACAAAAAAAATCCTTGTTTTCCTGCTTTTCTGAACTAGAATAGTCCAGTCTTCAGATTTTGCTGATCTCTGGGCTTTGTCTTAGTTCCTGTGCTATCCATATCCTTATTTGGATAAGAGGAAGCTTCTTTGTTCACCAGTGGGAGTGGGGAGCACTGAGCAACCTATTTGTCCCTAGAGGAGTGGTTCCAGCCCAGCAACTTGTAGTTTATTGGCCATTTTGGGTCAATTCCTGGCTCTTTTCAACCCCGTGCTATAAAGCCCGTTTTTGCGCACTTTTTCACTTGTAAAAGACTCGGCAGAGCTCCTCGTGGTGTCCTGCAGAGTTCTACAAGCAGCAGAGAGTGAAAGAGGGACTTTTCTTGATTTTTAAGTTTTTTTTTGTCTTTCTCTTTAATTACTGCATCTCGACTAAAAAACAGCTCTGCATATTGTTTTTACTGTACCTGTGTAGATTTTAAACTGTTAGCACTTTAAAAAGTTATTTTTGTTTAATTTAACTGTTAGGCTAACACACTCAAGTGTGCTAGCCGTTTTATAGCATTTACTGTTTGCTACAGTATCTTTTTTTTCTGTCTCTGTAAAAAAAAAGAAAAAAAATATCCTTGTTTTCCCGCTTTTCTGAACTAGAATAGTCCAGTCTTCAGATTTTGCTGATCTCTGGGCTTTGTCTTAGTTCCTGTGCTATCCATATCCTTATATGGATAAGAGGAAGCTTCTTTGTTCACCAGTGGGACTGGGGAGCACTGAGCAACCTATTTGTCCCTAGAGAAGTGGTTCCAGCCCAGCAACTTGTAGTTTATTGGCCATTTTGGGTCAATTCCTGGCTCTTTGCAACCCCCTGCTATAAAGCCCATTTTTGCGCGCTTTAGCTTGAATTAGCGCGAAGTTGCTCATAGAGCAGCATTGGGCAGCGCCGGTTAATCAAGTTTAAACTATTTCTGGCTTCGTAAAGTCTGCTCTTCAATTTTTCCCTTAGAACTACTCTACTTGCAATCTAAACAGCCTATACTCTATCTGAAAAGCTCAGCACTTGCTCCTAAAGCATTTTTTTATACAGGTAAAGCACTCTTAAACAAAAGAAAGTACTTCATTCACCTAAATTCCCTTGAGTACCCATTTCCCTATATGTCCTTTCTGACTCAGTTACACAGCAATCTTTTTCACTATTTCTAGCATGTCGAAGGGTCAGTTGCTGGCGTCCTCTCCTGTTCAGCTGGTGAATCTAGGAATCTTGAGGCAATGTTACAATTGCCTCATGTACACAGACAACCCTCTCCTCTTCCCAACAAATACAAATATATGCGAGAGATGCAACTATATAGCCAAACTGGAGGATGAGCTCTCTCAATTCAGTACTAGCAAGACCAGTCAGGAGGAGAAGGTAACCACGCACACCACAAACCCAGTCTCACATAGAACTATCACAACTGCAAACCAAACACATAAACACACAAAAACATACTCGGAGGCACTGATTAAAAATCTACCAAAACAACAGAGGCCTCCAAAGCCGACACCCAAGCAACTGCCACCTCGAGACATAGCACATGCAACACATAGTTCGCAAAGTCAGTGTGCTAAACAGTCACAGCCCTTGAGGCCAAACAACATGCCAGACACACTTGTAATAGGTGACACCATAGTCAGACACACTGACGTCCCACTCACCAGACTGAACAAGGAAAAGGTCACAGTAAGCTGCCTGTCGGGAGCTAGAATCCGCCACATAACACAAGCACTCAGGTCACTCCACAGCAAGTACAAATATGACTCAGTCATTGTACATGCCGGTGTGAATGACCTGAGACGTACCTCCCTGGACTACATGAAAAGAGACATAGAGGAGCTCTCTGATTATGTAGCCCAGGCCAGTATGACCCTGACCCTGAGCAGCAGCTTACCGTCACCAAGAATGATGCCACAGTACAAAGACAAAATGATCAGTTTTAACAATTGGCTTAATTACTGGTGTCATTCAAAGGGGATCCAATGTCTGTCTGCTTGGGATGACATGCTTGACAAGCTACGCTGCTTCGCAAGGGATGGCTTGCACCTGTCACCCCTGGGATTCTGGATATTGGCCAAGGCTGTTGCCACCCCCATAGTGCCTTTTTTAGGCAAGGCTCAAATGACAAACCTACCTCCCTAGAAAACACAAGTGGAAAAATCTAAGGGTAATGCTGCTCAATGCCAGAAGTCTAAACCTCAAGATGCACGCCCTCGAAGCCCTCCTCAGTATGGAGAACATCGATGTCTGTGCAGTGACTGAAACCTGGTTCAAGGCTCCTGAGAGCACCCCAGCACTATCAGGTTTTACTTCATATCATGCTTTCCGGCCCCAAAACTTGGACCAAACCACAAAAGGAGGGGGAGTATCCATATTCATCAAAGATACCCACACCTCCAGGTTAGTGGCAACGCATGAAGCATCGGAGACCATCCAGGTGCAACTTACCATAGGCAAAACTGCCTTACAGTTTGTAGCATGCTACAGACCACCCTCTCAAACTCAGGAACCCCACACAGCCTTCCTGAAGACACTGGAGAGTATGAATGTCTCTCCCAATAACATCATATTGGGAGACTTCAACTACCCAAACATAGACTGGGAACATTACTCAAGCCCCAACACCCTAGCCCAAAGGTTCCTAGAATTCATAAACTCAAATGCGATGGAACAACTAGTCACCATTCCCACAAGAGACAATATACTAGACCTGATCATCACAAACATGGGGACAAAATGCTCCACACCGGAAGTATATCCCTCTTTGGTAAGATCAGACCATAAATTAATCTCACTGGAAATCCACATCCCGCCCCCACCCCCTGCACAAAAGACCACAGTGAAGAACTTCTCAAAAGCCAACTTCACACTTCTTAAGACTGAAGTGGTATCCTTCAAGGTCCCTGGGCCAGTGGAAACCACAACCCACACTGCTGAATACTTTGCAAATGCCTTCTACGGGCACCTTCAAGAATGCATGGATCATGCAATCCCAAATAAAACCAAGACCCATTCTCCCAAAGGCAGGCGCCCGGTCTGGTGGACCCCAGCCATAAACAAACTTTATAACAGGAGGAGGAAGCTACTACATGACAGAGCAAAATCCCTAAAAGGGAAGGCATCTCTGATCAGTACTAACAAAAAACTACGATCACTCATAAAATCATCCAAGGCCAACTTTGAGAGAAAAATCGCAAAAGACAATCACAAGGCCTTCTTTAGCTATGTTAGAAACCTGGGTGGAAACTCCCAGATATGCTCAGAGTTAGTCCAAAATGACACAAAATACACTGAACCCACTGACATTGCCAACATTTTGGCAGACAGGTTCAGTGCAAATTTCTCCTCCCTCCCCAAAGGAGAAATAACTATCCCAGCAGAGTGTAGCCTCCTAGCATCTCAGATGCCCAGGTGAGAGCCGCCCTCTCTAAAGCTAAAAACACAGCATCAATGGGACCGGACGGTGTCCCGGGCTGTGTGCTACATGAACTCCAAGAGGAACTAAACCCACACATAAGGCTGCTGTTTAATCTTAGCCTTAATACAGGATACATACCCAAAGAGTGGCGTACGGCAACAGTGGTCCCACTTCACAAAGGCGGTGCTTCTACGGACCCTGGAAATTACTGCCCCATAGGCTTGATGAGCCTGGTCTGCAAAGCTATGGAGAGGATCATTATGGAACTCATAAACAAAGACATTGGGGACCTACAGACATTGGATCCTACCCAATTTGGCTTTGTCAAGGGCAGATCCTGCCTTTTGAACTTGGTTGACTTTTTTGAAACAGTCACTAAGGCCATTGATGAGGGTAAGGCAGTTCACACAGCCTACCTTGACCTTGCAAAAGCCTTTGACACAATACCTCACTCGGGCATCATAGACAAACTCACCAGCTTAAATGTAAACCCATATGTCACAAGATGGGTTGCAAACTGGCTCAAGGACAGAACCCACAGGGTCAGAGTTGCTGGAGCTATGTCAGACTCTAAGCCAGTCACAAGTGGTGTCCCACAGGGCTCAGTCCTGGGACCCCTCTTGTTTGGCATTTATTTTTCCGAGGTACAGGCAAACATAGGGAGGATTGTGGCTGACAACGTTCGCAGATGACTGCAAACTGGGTGCCATAATTGATACTCCAGAGGACACAAACATCTTTCAGAGAGGCCTCATAGAAACGGATAATTGGTGCCAGAGCCATGGCCTTAAGCTGAACGCCAAAAAATATATAGTCATACCCTTTGGGAAAAACAACGTACCCACAAATTACCACATAGGTGGTAATCCATTAAGTACTGAAGAGGTAATCAGGGACCTAGGGATCCAGGTTGACAGTAACCTCTTATTTGACACTCACATTGCCAAAGTGGTTAGGAAGACCTTCTATATTGCCCACCTTATCATGAAGGGTTTCACATCTAGATCAAGAGAGGTCATTGTGCCCCTGTACTCTTCTCTTATCAGGCCAATGATTGAGTACAATGCCCCATTTGGGATGTATCTTACCCGACACCTGCAGCAGTTGGAAAGACCCCAAAAGTTCCTCACCAAGAGGATAAAGGGTCTTAAACATATGGCATATGCTGCCCGACTGAAAAAACTCCAGCTCTATTCAGTCGCATACCGCCTACTCAGAGGTGATCTGTGCCTGACGTACAAGGCCATTTCCAATCCGGAATTAATGGACATGCTCCACCTCAGAAAATCCAAATCCATCAGAGCCATGAGAGCAAGAGACTTAAACCTCAACACAGAAATAAATAGGACGTGCTGGAGGGACAGATTCATAACCCAGAGGCTCCCTACACTCTCGAACAGAATCCCAATCCATGTTAGGCAGAGCCCCTCACTAACTCTATTCAAGATAAATCTTGACGAGTGGATGGGAGATCATAGGTTTACCCCGGGGGTCATCTCTGTGTCACTACTAGACAGAGGCACAGTAAACTAAACCCTAAAAGGGCGTAGTATCCTCATCCTAAGGGGTGGTGAAAGCCACACACACTCTGGCTAGGCTTATAAATGCCCTAGGGCAGATAGCCTAGTACGAACCTATGAACCTTTATGACCAGTTTATGTGAGATGCCACTGTATTACAGAATAAACACGCACACAATTATTAAATATGACCAGCTTATGTGAGATGCCACTGTATTACAGAATAAACACACACAATTATTAAATATGATCAGTTTGTGAGATGCCACTGTATTACAGAATAAATACACACACACACACAATTATTAAATATGACCAGTTTATGTGAGATGCCACCGTATTACAGAATAAACACACACACACAGTTATTAAATATGACCAGTTTATGTGAGATGCCACTGTATTACAGAATAAACACACACACAATTATTAAATATGACCAGTTTATGTGAGATGCCACTGTATTACAGAATAAACACACAATTATTAAATATAGGTTCATAGGTTCATACTAGGCTATCTGCCCTAGGGCATTTATAAGCCTAGCCAGAGTGTGTGTGGCTTTCACCACCCCTTAGGATGAGAATACTATACCCATTAGTTTGCTGTGCCTCTGTCCAGCAGTGACACAGAGATGATTCCCGGGGTAAACCTACGATCTCCCATCCACTCGTCAATATTTCTCTTGAACACAGTCAGTGAGGGGCTCTGCCTCACATGGACTGGGATTCTGTTCCATAGTGTAGGGAGTCTCTGGGTGATTAATCTGTCCCTCCAGCACGTCCTATTTATATCCATGTTGAGGTTTAAGTCTCTTGCTCTCGTGGCTCTGGTGGATTTGGATTTTTTGAGGTGGAGCATGTCCATTAATTCCAGGTTGGACATGGCCTTGTATGTCAGGCACAGATCACCTCTGAGCAGACGGTATGAGACTGAATAGAGCTGGAGTTTCTTCAGTCGGGCAACGTATGACATATGTTTGAGCCCCTTTATCCTTTTGGTGAGGAACTTTTGGGGTCTTTTCAACTGCTGCAGGTGTCGGGTAAGGTACATTCCGAATGGGGCGTTGTACTCAATCATTGGTCTGATAAGTGAAGAGTACAGGGGTACAATGACCTCTCCTGATCTGGATGTGAATCCCTTCATGATCAGGTGGGCAATGTAGAAGGTCTTCCTAACCACTTTGGCAATGTGAGTGTCAAAAGAGAGGTTACTGTCAACTTGGGTCCCCTGGTCCCTGATAACTTCTTCCGTGTTTAATAGATTACCACCCATGTGGTAATTAGGGGTTACCTTGTTTTTCCCAAAGGGTATGACTATACATTTTTTGGCATTTAGCTTAAGGCCATGGCTCTGGCACCAGTTATCCATTTCTATGAGACCTCTCTGGAGGATGTCTGTGTCTGATGGAGTGTCAATTATGGTGCCCAGTTTGCAGTCATCTGCAAATTTTGTCAGCCACAATCCCCCTATGTTTGCCTGCACTTCAGAAAAATAAATGCCGAACAAGAGGGGCCCAGGACTGAGCCCTGTGGGACACCGCCGTGACCGGCTTAGAGTCTGACATGGCACCAGCAACTCTAACCCTGTGGGTTCTGTCCTTGAGCCAGTTTGCAACCCATCTTGTGACATATGGGTTTACATCTAAGCTGGTGAGCTTTTCTATGATGCCCGAGTGGGTATTGTGTCAAACGCTTTTCTAGGTCAAGGTAGGCTGTGTGAACTGCCTTACCCTCATCAATGGCCTTAGTGACTGTTTCAAAAGTCGACCAAGTTCAAGAGGCAGGATCTGCCCTTGACAAAGCCAAATTGGGTAGGATCCAGTGTCTGTAGGTCCCCAATGTCTTTATTTATGAGTTCCATTATGATCCTCTCCATAGCTTTGCAGACAAGGCTCGTCAAGCTTATGGGGGGATAATTTCCAGGGTCCGTAGAAGCACCACCTTTGTGGAGTGGGACCACAGTTGCCGACGCCATTCTTTGCACGTATCCTGTAGTAAGGCTAAGATTAAACAGCAGCCTTATGTGTGGGTTTAGTTCCTCATTGAGTTTGTGTAGCACACAGCCGGGGACACCGTCCGGTCCCATTGATGCTGTGTTTTTTGCTTTAGAGAGAGCAGCTCTCACCTGGGCATCTGGGATGTTTGGGAGGCTAGACCTGGTGGGATAGATATTTCTCCTTTTGGGGGGGAGGGAGGGGAGAAATTAGCACTGAACCTGTCTGCCAGTATGTTGGCAATGTCTGTGGGTTCAGTGATTTTTGTATCATTTTGGACTAATTCTGAGCATATCTGGGAGTTTCCTCCCAGGTTTCTAACATAGCTAAAGAAGGCCTTATGATTGTCTTTTGTGTCTTTAGCGATTTTTCTCTCAAAGTTGGCCTTGGATGATTTTATGAGTGATCGTAGTTTTTTGCTAGTATTGATCACAGATGCCTTCCCTTTTAGGGATTTTGCTCTGTCATGTAGTAGCTTTCTCCTCTTGTTGTAGAGTTTGTTTGTAGCTGGGGTCCACCAGACCGGGCGCCTGCCTTTGGTGGAAAGGGTCTTGATTTTATTAGGGATTGCTTGATCCATACATTCCTGGAGGTGCTCGGAGAAGGCATTTGTAAGGGTTTCAGCAGCATGGGTTGTGGTTTCCACTGGCTCGGGGGCCTTGAAGGATACCACTCCAGTCATAAGAAGTGTGAAGTTTGCTTTTGAGAAGTTCTTCACTGTGGTCTTTTTTGCTGGGGTTGGGGGCGGGATGTGGATCTCCAGTGAGATTAATTTATGGTCTGATCTCACCAATGAGGGATATACTTCCGTGTGGAGCATTTTGTCCCCATGTTTGTGATGATCAGGTCTAGTATATTTTCTCCTCTTGTGGGAATGGTGACTAGTTGTTTCATAGCATTTGAGTTTATGAACTCCAGGAACCTTTGGGCTAGGGTGTTGGGGCTTGAGTAATGTTCCCAGTCTATGTTTGGGTAGTTGAAGTCACCCAATATGATGGTGTTTGGAGAGACATTCATACTCTCCAGTGTCTTCAGGAAGGCTGTGTGGGTTTCCTGAGTTTGAGAGGGTGGTCTGTAGCATGCTACAAACTGTAGGGCAGTTTTACCTATGGTTAATTGCACCTGGATGGTCTCCGATGCTTTGTGCATTGCCACTAACCTGGAGGTGTGGGTATCCTTTATGAATATGGATACTCCCTCTCCTTTTGTGGTTTGGTCTGGATTTTGGGGCCGGAACGCATGATATGAGGTATAACCTGACAGTGCTGGGGTGCTCTCAGCAGCCTTGAACCAGGTTTCAGTCACAGCACAGACATTGATGTTCTCCATACTGAGGAGGGCTTCGAGGGCGTGCATCTTGAGGTTTAGACTTCTGGCATTGAGCAGTATTACCCTTAGTTTTTTTTCCATTTTTGTTTTCTAGGGCGGTAGGTTTATCATTTGAGCATTGCCTAAAAAAGGCACTATGGGGGTGGCAAGAGCCTTTGCCAATATTCGGAAGGCCAGGGGTGACAGGTGCAAGCCGTCCCTTGCGAAGCAGCGTGGCTTGTCAAGCATGTCATCCCAGGCAGACAGACATTGATCCTTAGAATGACACCAGTAATTAAGCCAATTATTAAAGCTGATCATTTTGTCTCTGTATTGTGGCATCATTCTTGGTGAGGGTAGGATACTGCTCAGGGTCAGGGTCATACCAGCCTGGGCTACATAATCTGAGAGCTCCTCTATGTCTCTTTTCATATAGTCCAGGGAGGTACGTCTCAGGTCGTTCACACCGGCATGGACAATGACTGAGTCATACTTGTACTTGCTGTGGAATGACCTGAGTGCTTGTGTTATGTGGCGGATTCTAGCGCCCGACAGGCAGCTTACTGTGATCTTTTCCTTGTTCAGTCTGGTGAGTGGGACGTCAGTGTATCTGACTATGGAGTCACCTATAACAAGTGTGTCTGGCCTTAAGGGCTGTGACTGTTTAGCACACTGACTTTGAGAGCTATGTGTTGCATGTCTTATGTCTTGAGGTGGCAGTTGCTTGGGTGTCTGCTTTGGAGGCCTCTGTAGTTTTGGTAGATTTTTGATCAGTGCCTCCGAGTATGTCTTTGTGTGTTTATGTGTTTGTTTTGCAGTTGTGATAGTTCTATGTGAAACTGGGTTTGTGGTGTGCGTGGTTTCCTTCTCCTCCTGTCTGGTCTTGCCAGTCCTGAGTTGAGAGAGCTCAGCCTCCAGTTTGGCTATATAGTTGCATCTCTCACATGTATTTGTGTTTTGTGGGAGAAGGAGTGGGTTGTCTGTGTACATGAGGCAATTGTAACATTGCCTCAAGATGCCAAGATTCACCAGCTGAACAGGAGAGGACACTAGCAACTGACCCTTCGACATGCTAGAAAAAGTGAAAAAGTTTGCTGTGTAACTGAGTCAGAAGGTCCTATAGGGAAATGGGTACTCAAGGGGATTCTAGGCTAATGTAGTGCTTTGTTTAGTATACAAGTACTTTACCTATATAAAAATGCTTTAGGAGCAAGTGCTGAGCTTTTGAGATAGAGAATAGACTGTTTAGATTGCAAGTAGAGAAGTTCTAAGGGAAAAATTGAAGAGCAGACTTTACGGAGCCAGAAATACTTTAACCTTGTTTAACCGGCGCTGCCCGATGGTGCTCTATGGGCAACTCCGCGCTAAATCACGCAAAAGCGCGCTTTATAGCAGAGGGTTGAAAAGAGCTAGGAATTTACCCAAAATGGCCAATAGACTACAATTTTCTGGCTAGAACCACTGCTCTAGGGACAAATAGGCTGCTCAGTGCTCCCCACTCCCACTGGTGAACAAAGAAGCTTCCCTTTATCCAAATAAGGATACGGAATAGCACAGGAACCAAGCCAAAGCCCAGAGATCAGCAAACTCTGAAGACTGGACTATTCTAGTTCAGTAAGGCAGGAAAACAAGATTTTTTTTGCAGAAAACAGGGGAAAAACAGACTGTAAATGCTATAAATACTTTTAAACGGCTAGCACACTTGAGTGTGTTAGCCTACAGGTAAAATTAAGCAACAAATAACTTTTTTAAAGGTGCAAAACAGTTAATCAACACAAAAACAGTTTAAATAGAATGCAGAGCTGTATAAACAGGTGAAAATGCAGTCGCTAAGCAGTAAATAATCAAAAAGCCAGAAAAAAATACTTAAATCAGGAAAAAGTCACTCTTTTGCTCTCTGCTGCTTGTAGAACTCTGCAGGACACCACGAGGAGCGGTGCTGAGTTGAATACAAGCGAAAAAGTGCGCTAAAGCGGGCTTTATTACAGGGGGCTGAAAAGAGCTAGGAATTGACCCAAAATAGCCAATAGACTACAAGTTTCTGGCTGGAACCACTCCTCTAGGGACAAATAGGCTGCTCAGTGCTCCCCACTCCCACTGGTGAACAAAGACGCCTTTATCCAAATAAGGATATGGAATAGCACAGGAACCAAGACAAAGCCCAGAGATCAGCAAACTCTGAAGACTGGACTATTCTAGTTCAGTAAGGCGGGAAAACAAGATTTTTTTTTTTTTTTTTTTTTTCTGTTTTGCAGAAAACAGAGGAAAAACAGACAGTAAATGCTATAAATTCTTTTAAACGGCTAGCGCACTTGAGTGTGTTAGCTTACAGGTAAAATTAAGCAACAAATAACTTTTTAAAAGTGCAAAACAGTTAATCAACACAAAACAGTTTAAATAGAATGCAGAGCTGTATAAACAGACGAAAATGCAGTCGCTAAGCAGTAAATAATCAAAAAGCCAGAAAAAAATACTTAAATCAGGAAAAAGTCACTCTTTTGCTCTCTGCTGCTTGTAGAACTCTGCAGGACACCACGAGGAGCTGTGCTGAGATGAATACAAGCGAAAAAGCGCGCTAAAGTGGGCTTTATAGCAGGGGGGTTGAAAAGAGCTAGGAATTGACCCAAAATGGCCAATAAACTACAAGTTTCTGGCTGGTACCACTCCTCTAGGGACAAATAGGCTGCTCAGTGCTCCCCCACTATAGGCTGCTCAGTGACCAGTTTATGTGAGATGCCACTGTATTACAGAATAAACACACACACAATTATTAAATATAACCAGTTTATGTGAGATGCCGCTGTATTACAGAATAAACACACACACAGTTATTAAATATGACCAGTTTATGTGAAATACCACTGTATTACAGAATAAACACACACACGCAATTATTAAATATGACCAGTTTATGTGAGATGCCACTGTATTACAGAATAAACACATATACACAATTATGAAATATGACCAGTTTATGTGAGATGCCACTGTATTACAGAATAAACACACAGTTAATAAATATGACCAGTTTATGTGAGGTGCCACTGTATTACAGAATAAACACACACAATTATTAAATATGACCAGTTTATGTGAGATGCCACTGTATTACAGAATACACACACACAATTATTAAATATGACCAGTTTGTGAGATGCCACTGTATTACAGAATAAACACACACAATTATTAAATATGACCAGTTTATGTGAGATGCCACTGTATTACAGAATAAACACATGCACAATTATTAAATATGACCAGTTTATCTGTCTTTGAAATGAGAAAGGAAACCACATCTTACATTGAAAACTGGCAGGGAAACTAAGATAGCCAGACTCCATTAAGAAGGTATCCCATCAGATAGCCAGTCAGGAGAAACAAGTGTTGTGAGACAGCATTACTAACGACTAAGCCACTCCAGCCTACTTCATGTACCTAAAAACACCACAGATGGGACTTCCAGCATGGTGACACTTCAATAGGCAGATAATTAAAGACTTCCAAGCTGGGAATCAAATTAACTACAAATACACTGATAAATTTAACAATAGCATGTGGCCGAGTTGGAATTTTAAGAAACCCGCTCTTAAATTCCCCTGCTTTGAGATGAGCAGAGAAATAAGGAAGAGATTATGAATCATGGTAAGTGACAGTTTCTTCATCACAGATAAGGGTTTTCATACATTTCTATCACTATGATGAAATGAGCTTTGAATAGCTGAATGGACTGGAGAACTGAGGTAAGTTCTCTCAGTGTGAAATTCCTCTTCTATTCTCCACTGTTTCTCCGACTCACCATTACACTTTGGTTCAGTCTCCCCAGGGATAACATTTTATTGTAAAAGAGAATACAGCACTGTATGACTGGGTGGATGCCGCGGTGGTACAGCCTGACAGCAAGAGGTTCTTCAGTTCAATTCCCGACTGCAGCACCTTCAGTGCGGAGTCTGCATGTCCTGAAAAAGACGTTCAGGTAGATGCGAGTGCATGTGTATGTGCCTTCTGTGAAGGTTGGGTGTCAGCCTGGCAACTCGATAGCATAAAAACTACACTGCCAATCAATCTGCACACCAGTGACCAGTTTTGGCGACCCCTAATGTGAGAAGTCAAAAGACATTGCTATGAATGGGTGGTGAGGACTGGTCATGCCAGTGGGGAGGTGGAGTTGACCCATAATGGCTTTTGCTAATTAGTTGTGATGACAACTTCCTGCACAAAAGGAGGAGAGGAAATGTGATTTTGAAGGAGCATGTAAAACACATTCCAAACAATAAGTCCAGGAGAAATTTAGAAAAAGACCCAAAAGAAATGGTGCCATGGATGGAAACTGGAAGGGAGAATCCTATAAATCTAACATTTTGAAAAATGCCTCAGACATAACAAAGGGAGCAGAATTACATTAATACTATTTTAATGAAGGGGCAGATTAAAATTGTCTGCCTTACTCAAGGCACACACATGCAAAAACAGCACATGGCTCAAAGATACACTGGACCAGATTAAAAACGTAATAATTTATAAAGGTAGATATTGTTCTAAAAATAAATAATTTGAGTCCCATTTGGGCAGTAAGCTCAGTGGAAAGTAAACAAATAAAAATGAAATTTTATACAGGATTAATAGTTCTGATTTTTTTTTTCTGAATGGTGATTTGTGAGGAAAATTAGCTCAGCCAAGACTTATCAGGGGGGGGGGGGGTCCCCAATGTTGTATCTATGATAGATGTGATAATCAGAACTTTGTGCTCTGTGTAGCCTGTTACACATATAGAGATACTTGACATTGTTAATAAGATGTTAAACTTTTTTTTTCAAAACAATGAAAATTAACAATTAATATAAGACAATAAGGATAAGATATGAGATGCTCAATGATATATTGCCGTCTCTTAAAGAACAGGACATCGGAGGGAGTTGGCTGCAGTGATTAGATGAGTATAGATTAGGAGATGTGATCTGGACACAGGGGAACAATAAGGTTTTAACAGCACAAAGAAACAGGGAAGCCATGTTTATTATATTCTAAATAGATTCTCAGTGCCTAGCATTTCCACGTTCATCGTTATGTACTAGGTAGGCTGCCCTTGCGGGCCATTTTAAGACTAGCCAATTTTCCTTTTTGTGCTCAGTATAACCTCTCCCATTTGGTATAGATTGGCCTTACCGATCCGATGGTCAATGATTACATATTAGCCCTGATGGGAATAACTGAGATCATACCGTAGAAAATTTGAGGACACCCGTGGATGGGATAAAGCATTTAAGAGCTGCCTCTGTCCATTAGTAGTACAGGGGGCAATCCTGGGGTAAATTTTCTGTTTTTCATTCATAGCTCTAAGTTGTACTTGAGAATGTTTTATGTGGACAGGGAGTCTGTTCCACAGTAGCGGTATCCTCTGCAGAATGTCCCTGTCCCTCCAAACCCCTCTGTTTTATACAACGTGAAAATGTAATTCTAGTCAAAGTAAATCAATGTTGGCCTGTCTTCAAGAGTTTTGATTTCATATATTTTTTTTTTGCAATAGAAATGACTTAACGAACTATCTAAGCAAATGGAAGCATGAAGAACAACAATGCAGAGCAGAAAGAGTTCAGATTATTTTTTCCCCAAGAGGTGCAGCTGTCATTAGATGAACATGTAAATGTAGTCAAGAACTGAGATACTATAGATGTTCAGTATCTGCAGGAAAATGTAGGAAGAGAGCAATAATTATTTCCTTATAACCAGGATCACATTGCTGGGGGTGCACATAATACGTAATAGTCTTCATCATTTTGTTGAGTATTTATATACCACCACTACATTTCTTAAATTTACATATAAAGTTTCAGATGTTGAGGTGGATTTTCAGGGTGAAAAAAAGATATGTGTTTTGATGCAGGTCTTTATAGGAAGGAGTGTCATAGGAATACACTGCTTCATAAGAATAGTATGCATCCAATCCTGGCATGTGTATAAGATATTTTAAGAGGACAACGGATGTGGATATCAAGCCTCAACAACAAGGAAGATCACTATTTCTCCTATACATGTGATGCAGATACTATTTGCTGTGTCATCAAAAAGAACTGTCTGGTTTTGAGCTCTGATGATAAGTTAAAGCATATTGTGGGTGACAGACTGAATTTTTGTTTCAAAAAGAAAACAATATTTGAAGAGACTTCTCTTTTATGGAGAGAGAGTATCTAGGACAGGACCATCTTATTCTGCGGGCACTTTTCCTTGCAGAGCATGTCTGTTTCGCTTGTTTATCAATAATGCTTCGGTTTTTACACATCCAGTGACACACACTAATTATTGATTTAGTTTAACCGCTACTTGTTCTTTATTTTTCTACAAACATCTTTATTAAATTTTCACATGTGACAAAGGCAATCTTACATTTATATAAATGAAAAACATACAAAGTGATACCACTTTAGTTGCAAACAGTTTACATCACAGACACCATTGAAACAACTGTAGTTGCAAACATTATACATCACTTATAAACCATCCAGTCATTGTCAGTTAAGTATTATATGGCTCATTCAAATCCTGCCTCTTAAACCTCATTCCTACTCTGCATATATTGTTCCCACAGTTCCCATTTTTCCTATGTAGTTTGCTCCTTCCATTTTCTAAAGATCCCAATTCTAGTTCTTTTATCTCTGTTAGTATATTCACTACTTCTAGTAAAGTTGGTCTAGACTTTGATTTTCACTTTCTAGTAATTGATTTTTTGGAGCCACCATAATTAGACTCAGCAAGGCTTTACTATGTCTAGGCAATTCAGAGTCTGTAGTATAACTCGGAAAATCATCTCCCCAAGTCCAATCTGCTCACCCAGCATCTCCGACAGAGTGGTCTGCAAGAAATCTGCCAGTCCATTGCACTCTCCATAAATTTGTTCCCAGCTACCTCTTTCTTGTCTGCAACACCTACAATATTTGCTATCCACCTGAGGAAAAATTCTTTGGAGTCTACTTCGGGTATAAAAATAGCTATGTAAACACTTCCAGGCAAAGATCCTAAATCTTCTAGTCTTTGTTGCATATTTGAGAAATATACATATATCCCCCAATTTCTCTTTGTGAATTACTTATCCAATCTCTCTTCCCAATCCTTTCTAAGCTCCTTTGATTGATTCTTATAATTCTCATGCAATATTTTATATGCTTTACTAATTATTCCTTTTTAACAGCAGGTTCTGCTCTAGATTCTATTAAAAACTCTACCAGTGCTGGCCTTTCATTTGGGACCCCCCTATTTATTTCCCTTTGTCTATACTTTGATATCAATCCTTGATAGGGAAGGCAATCTCTAACCTGCAGTCCAAATAAATTCTTGGCCTCTTCCCATTCTATTACTTTTCCCTTTCTAGTTATTTGCTCCCAATACTTTGGCTCCTTTGCCAGTTTTCTCCAATAAATTCCAGCCCCCTCTTGCCTATTATCTGTATCCCTGACCACAGTCTTCCCTATCAGCAAAATCTTTTTTCTCCATTCTCATGCTGGTTTGGTTCTTAGAATACTCCCTGCTATTTTATGAATATAATACTCTGTATGATTTTGGTTGTTCTCCTTAAGAGGCTGCACCCAAAATCCCAATCTCTCTTTATTTCTTGAGCTTCATCCATGTGTCAGGATCATTCCTTTCTACCCTGAATTATAGTTTTCTGCTTGTGCTATGTATAAGAGCCTTAACTGTGTTGCTCTAAAATAACCCCTCAAATTAGGTAACCCTAGTCCACCTTGTTCTATTGGTAGAATCAGCTTATCCCACTTGAGCCATCTTCCCTCCCCAGATAAAAATCCTTCAACTGTTTTTTAATTGCTATCCACAACTCCTCCTCCAGTTGATAAAAGTATGCCTGACCTGTGTATAAGACTAATGGGACTAAAAACATTTTAATGGCTTGTATTTTAGTATCCATATCCATATAACAAAACTTCCAATTTCTCAATTTTTGTATTATCTTCTTTTTAGTCTCTTCCCACATATCCTTAGCTGCCACCATAGAGTAATTTCTAATCCATACTCCTAAATACCTCATTTTATCATGTCCCCATAAATATGTACATTGTTGGACCAATTTGTTTGTGGGTACATAATTTACTGATATTGCCTTTGTTTTAGCTTCCTTAATTTTGTATCCTGAGAAGATCTGAAGCTGTCTAAAAATGTTCCACAACACTGTAATGTCCCTTTCTAGTTTTGTCATATATAAAATATCATCTGCAAACAGAGCCAGTTTTTCCTTACTACCATATCAATTATATCCTTGAATTTCTGAGTCCCTTATTTTCTTTGCCAGTGGTTCTAAATACAATGCAAACAGCAAAGGGGAAAGCGGACAACCCTGCCTGGTTATAGGTTCATAGGTAGGTACTAGGCTATCGGCCCAAGGGCCTAAGTAAGCCTAGCCAACAAGGTTTCCTGGCTTACGTCACACAAGAAAGTTAATTTCCTGTGCCCCTGTCGAGCAGATCCACAGAAGTGATCCCTGGGGTGTATTTCCTATTTCCCATCCACTCATCAAGATTTTTCTTGAAGAGTGCTAATGAGGAACTTTGCTTGACATAGATGAGTAGCTTGTTCCAGAGTATAGGAAGTCTCTGGGACAGGAATCTATCCCTCCAGCATGTCCTGTTTATTGTGGTGGCAAGGTTTAGGTCCCTAGCTCAGAGGGATTGGGATTTTGTTAAGGTATAGCATGTCCAACAGCTCTGGATTTAACATAGCTTTATATGTTAGGCAGAGATCTCCTCGGAGTAAGCGATATGCTACAGAGTAAAGCTGGAGTTTTTGAGATGGTCAGTGTAGGGCATCTGTTTGAGGCCAGTAATCCTCTTTGTGAGGTACTTCTGTGGCCTTTCCAGCTGCTGCAGATGTCTTGTGAGGTACATTCCAAAAGGGGCATTGTAGTCTATAATGGGTCTAATGAGTGCCAAGTAGAGGGGAACAATGACCTCTTTTTTCCTGGATGAGAACCCTTTTGTAATGAGGTGTGCCACATAGAAGGATTTCCTGACTACTGTGGCGATGTGATTATCAAAGGAGAGACTACTGTCCACCTGGGTCCCAAGGTCTCTTATCACACATTCAGCATTAAGTAGACTGCCGTTTATGTGGTAGTTCATGGGTACAGAGTTTTTGCCAAACGGGATGACAATGCACTTTTTGGCATTGAGCTTGAGGCCATGCCTCTGACACCGGGCATCTGTCTCAGTGAGGTCCTTCTGTAGGATGTCCACATCATTTGGGGACTGGACTATGGCTCCTATTTTGTAGTCATCTATGAACTTCATTAGCCAGAGGCCTTCTATGTTAGCCTGTACTTCAGAGAAGTAGATAATAAACAGGAGAATATCCCAGGACTGAACCCTGTGGTGCTCTATTTGTCAGTGGTGTGAAGTCAGAGTTGGAGTCTGCAACTTTTACAGTGTGGGTTCTGTCAGTGAGCCAGTTGGCAATCCATCTTGTGATGTAGGGATTTATACCAAGTTTCATGAGTTTAGCTATAATTCCAGAATGGGGCATGGTATCAAAAGTCTTGGCGATGTCAAGATGGGCTGTGTGATCCATCTTACCCTCATCTATGGCTTTGGTGACTGCCTCAAAGAAGTCGATCGGGTTTAGAAGGCATGATCTGCCTTTCACAAACCCGAACTGGGTTGGGTCTAGAGTTTGGAGGTTACCAATGTCTTTGTTTATGAGTTCCATGATGATACTACGTTCCATGGCCTTGCCGACCAGGCTTGTCAGGCTAATAGGGCGATAGTTTCCAAGATCAGTGGTGGCTCTCCCTTTGTGAAGTGGGACAACTGTTGCTGTGCACCATTCAGTGGGCACAAAGCCTAACGTGAGACTATGATTGAACATGGTGCTTAGGTGGGGAGCCAGTTCATTCTGACGTTCATGTAAAAGGCAGCCTGGAATGTTGTCCGGTCCCATGGATGCTGTTGGTTTCAGAGAGTGCAGCTTTTACCTGCATAGATGTGATTACAGGGACTCTGCATTCTTCCTGTATAGATATGGGCCCTTTAGGGGGGTGAGACGTGAGTAAAGTTAGCACTGAACCTGTCTGCCAGGATGCTGGCAATATCAGTTGGTTCTGTAATTTTCATGCAGTTGTGCTTTAACTCAGAGCATATCTGGGTGTTGCTATTGAGATTCTTGACATAGCTATAGAATATTTTGTGGCTGCCCTTAAAATCAGTGGCAATTTTGTTTTCGTAGCTAGCTTTGGAGGATCTTATAAGGGATCTCAGCTTCTTACTGAGGCTGATCAGGCAGCTCTTCCACTCACGGGATATTACTCTCTTTTGCAACAGTTTCTTCCTTCTGTTGTAGAGTTTGTTTATGGCAAGGGATGACCAGATTGGCTTCCTTTTTTTGGAGGATAGTATCTTGATTCTGTTTGGGATAGCATAATCCATGCACTCGTGTAAGTGCTTATAGAGTGCATTTGTGTAGGATTCAGCAGTCGTAACTGTATTGTCCATCTGCATGGGTGTCATGAAGTTCACCACTTCTGTCTTAAAAAGCATGTAGTTGGCTTTGGAGAAATTTTTTACCATGGTTTCCTTAATGGTGGGTGGGGGTGGGATGCGGATATGTAGGGTGATTAGCTTATGGTCGGAGTTGATTTCAGGTGTGGCACACTGGTCGCTCATGTTGGTAATGAATAGCTCTAGGATATTGTTGCCCCTGGTGAGGGTGTGGATATGTTGATCCAGGGCATTGGAATTTATGAATTCCAGAAAGTGTTGAGCAAAGGATTTGGTACATGAGTAGTTTTCCCAGTTAATAGTGGGGTAGTTGAAATCACCCATTATTAGGGTGTTTGGTTGAACCTTAATATTTTCCAGCTTATCAAGAAACCAGGAGTGGGAATCCTGGGGCATGGTGGGGGATCTGTAGCAAGCTACAATTTGGATTGCAGTTTTGCCCAGAGTTAGTTGCACTTGGATAACCTCGGATGCATTATGCTGCACAACTAGCCTGGAGGTGTGGATATCCTTAATGAATATGGACACACCTCCACCTTTGGTGTTCTGGTCCAGGTTAGATATCCAAAAAGTGTGGTATGAGTTATAGCCTGGTAATGCAGGGGTGCTCTCTAGAGCCTTGAACCAGGTCTCAGTCACTGCACAGATATCAACATTCTCCATTTTAAGGAGTGCCTCGAGTGAGTGCATTTTGAGATTTAGACTTCTAGCATTGAGTAGCATTAACCTCAGTTTTTGCTTGCCTGTTCCTGCTACGGTGGTGAATTTGTCATTTGAACCTTGCCTAAAAAAGGCACTATAGGGATGGCAAGAGCCTTAGCCAGTATCCGAAATCCCAGGCGCAGGTCATCTCTGGCAAAGCATCATGCTCTGTTGACCATGTCATCCCAGGCAGAGAGATACTGGATCCCCTTCAAATGACACCAGAAGCTTAGCCAATTGTTGAAGTCAGTCATTTTGTCCTTGTACTGCAGTATCATTCTCAGTGATGGCAGGATGCTACTCAGGGCTAGGGTCATATCTGCCTGGGATACAAGATCGGAGAGCTCTTCCATGTCTCTTTTCACATAGTCCAGGGAGGTACATCTCAGGTCATTCACACCAACATGGACAATGACAGAGTCATATTTGTACTTGTTCTGGAGTGACCCAAGTGCATGGGTTATGTGGCGGATCCTGGCACCTGACAGGCAGCTGACAGTAACCTCCTTCTTGTTTAGCCTGGTGAGTGGGACATCAGTGTGCCTGACTATAGAGTCACCTATGACTAGTGTGTTGGGTACACTGGTTTGCCTTATGGGCTGTGGTTTATTGGCACACTGAGTCTGTGAGCTACGTGTCATTTGGGTTGGGTTGGGGGGGTGGAGGTTGCTTGAATTTCTGCTTTGGAGGTCTCTTGTTGCTTGAGAAGATTATTACTGAGACCTCTGTGAATGTTTTTGTGTTTCTGTGTGGATTTTGGTGGTGTAGGTTTAGTGGGACTATGTGATGACTGTGGTGTGGTGCAAGTGTTTACCCTCTCTTGACTGTCAAGTGCAGTCATGGTTGGAGAGAACCTTACCTCCAGTTTGGCTAGATAAGTGTATCTCTCACAGGTTGTAGTATTGGGTGGTAGGAGGAGAGGATTGTCTGTGTACATGAGGCAATTTCTACATTGCCCCAAGATGCCCACATTCATCAGATAGACAGGAGAGAACACTGGGAGCTGACCCTTGGACATGCCTGAATAAAAAAAATACTTTCCTCTAGATAAGTGAGGAAAGTGAGTACAAGAGCTGTTTTTCTCTAAGTAAGTGAGGAAAGTAAGTACAAAAACTGTTTTCTCTAGGTAATGAGGAAGGTTGAGTGCTGTAGTAATTTGTAGCTTATTTAGTGCTAACAACAAATTCTGAACAAGTGCTGAGCATGAATAAACAAATTCAAGTGCTAAAACTAAGAATCTGTACCTGGATCTTGTGGTAGATAGGCTACCTAATGCTTACCACTCCCACTGATAAGCTAGAATGCTTCCCTCCAACACAGTAAGGCTTGGGGGCTCAGAAGCTTACAAACAGTTCTGGATATAGCAAATCATAGTTTCATAGGTAGGTACTAGGCTATCTGCCCAAAGGCATTTATAAGCCTAGCCGGAAAGTTTTGGCTTTTGAAGCACCCTTAGATTAGTTCCCTGTGCCTCTGTCCAGGAGAGACATTGAAGTGATCCCCAGGGTATACTTTCTGTTTCCCATCCACTCGTCAAGGTTTCTCTTGAAGAGGGTTAGCGAGGAGCTTTGCCTAATGTAGATTGGAATCCTGTTCCAGGGCATGGGAAGTCTCTGGGACAGGAATCTATCCCTCCAGCACTTCTTATGGTGAGATTTAGATCCCTAGAGCATGTGGCTTGAGGGGATATGGTTTTCTTTAGATGGAGAATGTCCATCAATTCTGGGTTGGACATGGCCTTGTATGTCAAGCAGAGATCAACTCTGAGTAGGCGGTATGCAACTGAGTACAGCTGGAGTTTCTTCAGTTGAGCAGCATAGGGTATCTGTTTGAGGCTAGTGATACTCTTGGTGAGGTATTTTTGTGGTCTTTCCAGCTGTTGCAGTTGTCTTGTAAGGTACATCCCAAATAGAACATTGTACTTTATGATGGGTCTATGAGTGATGCGTAGAGGGGCACAATGACCTCCTTTGATCTGGATGCAAACCTTTTGTGATTAGGTGGGCCACACAGAAGGATTTTCTAACCACTTTGGCAATGTGATTGTCAAAGGAGAGGTTACTAAATACTTGGTCCCTAGATCCCTTATTACGTCTTCCATATTTAGGGGGCTGCCACCTATGTGGTAGTTTGTGGGTACTATGTTTTTTCCAAAGGGGATGACTATGCACTTTTTGGCATTTAGCTTGAGGCCATGGTTTTGACACCAGGTATATGTCTCAATGAAACACTTTTGGAGAATGTCTGTGTCAGCCGGAGAGTCAATTATAGCCCCTAGTTTGCAGTTGTCTGTGAACTTGGGCAGCCATAGTCCTCCTGTGCTTGCCTGTACCTCTGAGAAGTATATGCTGAACAGGAGGGGTCCTAGGACTGAGCCCTGGGGAATGCCACTTTTAACTGGTTTAGAGTCAGACCTAGCTCCCACATCTCTTACAATGTGGGTTCTGTCCATGAGCCAGTTGGCAACCCATCTCGTGACATATGGGGTTTATGTTCAGTCTGGTGAGCTTGTCTATAATACCTAAATGAGGAATGGTGTCAAAGGCCTTTGCGAGGTCTAGGTAGGCTGTGTGGACCACCTTTCCCTTGTCTATAGCCTTGGTAACTGTGTCAAAAAAGTCCACCAGGTTTAGGAGGCATGATCTGCCCTTAACAAAGCCGAACTGGTATGGTCCAATGTTTGGAGGTTCTCAATGTCTCTGTTAATAAGATCCATGATGATGCCCTCCATAGCCTTGCAGACCAAGCTAGTCAGGCTTATAGGGCGATAGTTCCCAGGGTCTGTTGTGGCTCCACCTTTGTGGAGCAGAATGACCGTTGCTGTGTGCCACTCTATGGGCACATAGCCTGTGGAGAGGCTGAGTTTGAACAGTATGTTTAGATGAGGGGTTAGTTCATCTTTGAGCTCATGTAGGATGCAGCCTGGGACACCATCTGGTCCCATTGATGCTGTGTTTTTGGCGTGGGCTGATTTAACCTGAGTGTCTGTGATTTCAGGGGCACTACATTCTTCTGGTATGGTTATTGATGGTGAGAGGGGGGTGAAGTTTGCACTGAACCTGTCTGCCAGGATGTTGGCAATATCCATCAGTTCAGTGTATTTTGTGCCATTCTGTACTAACTCAGAGCAGATCTGAGAATTGCCACTTAGATTCTTGACATAGCTAAAGAATGCTTTGTGGTTGTCTTTGGAGTCCTTGGAAATTTTTCTTTCGAAGCTCACCTTGGATGATTTTATGAGGGATCATAGTTGCTTGCTGATATTGATCAGGGATGTCTTTCCTTCTTGGGATTTTACTCTTTTCTGTACTAGTTTCCTCCTTCTATTGTATAGCTTGTTTATGGCAGGGGTCCACCAGACTGGTTTCCCTTTGTTGGATGAGTGAGTCTTGGTTTTGCTTGGGATAGCATGATCCATGCATTCTTGTAGGTGCCCACAGACTGCATTTGTAAAGGATTTTGCAGCTTGGACAGTGTTATCCTTTAGCATGGGGGGCTTTGAAACTTTCTACCTCGGTCTTAAGTAACATGAAGCAAGAAGACTTCCCTCCAACACAGAAAGGCTTGGGGGCCTCAGAAGCTTACAAACAGTCCTGGATATAGCAAATCTGTATCTGGACTAGACTAGTTACAGGAAAGGTAGGAAATGAGCGCAAATATAGGCTTTTAAAGCAGAAAGTTGAAAAAGATGGAAAACCTGCCCAAACAGCCAATAAACTACAATTTCTGGACCAGAAACCACTCTTGTGGTAGATAGGCAACCTAGTGCTTACCACTCCCACTGATAAGCTAGAAGGCTTCCCTCCAACACAGAAAGGCTTTGGGGGCTCAGAAGCTTACAAATAGTCCTGGTTACAGCAAATCTGTATCTGGACTAAACTACTTACATGAAAGACAGGCAACAAGCTTAGAAATGTTTTTTTTTTTTGGAAAGTGGAAAGGGAGAAAGGAGAAACATAAGCTAATTCAAAATTAAGAACCTAAGTGGTTTGCCCTTCACAAATGTTATCTTTGTATTACGGAGAATGAGCTAGTAACACTAGACTGGAATAGAGCTGAACAGATGGGACTGGTAGGAGCGTCTGAAGACAAAGTATAGTCTCACTGTACTTGGTTGAGTGAGCAAATGAGATAGACCCAGGGGGAGTGTACAAACACAAATTTACAGGAGGGGTGGGCAATTCCAAAGCCACCAAGATTAATACCAGAACAAGAACAGGGAGGGTGGGAAACTAACTGCAGATACAGAGAGAGACCACAGTATTCTATGAAACAAATAAATAGAAAAATAAATAACTACAGAGAAACACAGTCCAATGAAACTATTAAATACGCAGAAAAATAAAATGCAGCACAATCTTTAACACTGCAAGTTTGTACTTAACTCAGCTAGTAATGCAGTTGATTGTAGGTATGTAGCAGAAGCCAAACAACTCAGAAATTGAGCAGTAATACATTCAAAGGTATGTGACTAACTCTTATAAGTACACAGAAACCCTCTAGGCTAAGAGTTTAACACTGAATATCAATGAAGTGAAACACAATAGCCCCCAGTAACTGCAGAGACAGAACGAGACCACAGTATTCTATGAAACAATTACATAGAAAAATAAATAACTACAGAGAGACACAGACCAATGAAATAATTATACCACATAAAACACCAAAATCCACAGAAACAAACCAAATACAACAAACAAAAGCTGGTGCCGGGAACCAAAACAACAGTTCTCAAAGTATCCAATAAAACCCCCCAAACTTTTATAATTCAAATACTTTAATGGTGTAAAAACAATAAAACACGAGCGTTTTCATTGAAAACAGTGTTAAATTCATCAGACATAGTATTGAACACATTTCCACATTAAGTACTTCCTACTTACATTTGATTGGTTATGCTCCTCCTTACTTCAACACCACAAGGTCCTGTTTTAAAGTTACAGTGTCATTATTACATATAGTAATGTTATTACTGTTTTTCAAAGACATAGTACTTTATACAGATTTGTGTTAAGGAAAATAAGCCATATTTATTGGCTTTAAGCTAGTTTCTTCCACTCCAATGCCTTTAACTTTAGAACTGGGGTAATTGAACTATGATCATTGATACCTGGCCAGCTTGCAAATGCACTTGCCATTTCAACTATTTTAACTCTAAGTAAACACCCCATGCCTCCTTGTCATCAATACAAACCTGCTCAATGACCATGAACTTGAATTGATGTCCTACTTGGTCACTAATATGTTTAGCCAAAGCGTTATTTGAATGTTCTAATAGCATATTCATGCTCATAAATTCTCTGGCAAAACTGCCTTTCCATTTTGCAAATGTAGAATACTGAGCATGCATCACAAATAGTAATATATACAACTGCTTTTGATTTACAATTATATTTCCCTTTTATTTGATATGTTTTATTTCTTACAGTAAACCTGTCTCTTATCTTTATTTTGTGGCACCAAGTACATGCTCCACATTTAGTCGTACCATGCATGCCATTGAAATTTTCTTGCCCTGTATACCTTAATAAGTCCTTAAAGGTCATTCCCTTCCAGTACGCTATAGTAGGTCTTTCACCTACATAGTTCCTAACACAAGGGTCTTCTAACAAAATTGAGCAGTTTTTCTCAAATATCCATTTCAAACTTCTACAATCTTCACCATAAGTGATAATCAGGGCTTTAGAAAAATCCTGGCTGTTAGCTAGCTAGCTGCAACTCCTGTGCTGTTGACCTTCAAAAACAGGGAAATCATCTCCTAAGGACATATTCACATTCATGTTGGTATCCTGGCTACTAATTCCCCCCATCCTATTCCTAGTATTAAGTAGGGGTCTAAAGTAGCCCCTTCCTCTTTTCCTCATTACCTCCTGCACTACCTCATCAACCAAATTGCTTGGATACGCTCTTGTCAAAAACATTGAGCGTAAGGTGCCACATTCCTTTAGAGAATCTTCTGGCCTGGTCACCATATGAGCATCTCTCACCAACTGTCCTTTAATTACAGATCTCTTTTGATGTTCTGGGTGTGAGCTGCTGTAATGTAGGAAACAGTTGGAATATGTTTCCTTTCTATGTATTGTGGCTTTGCATCTCTCATTAACCTCATCTTTGACCCTGCCTGGTTCTTCTACTCAAGGGGAAATTATCGGAGAGGACCCTACCCACTTTAATTCAGGTCCCCTTCACATGGTCGGCATTTCACAATTTCGACATTCATATGGCCGAGACCATATGATCGACATTTGAAATGTCAATCATGGGGAACCGGTATCTCTGTACAGTGCAGAATGGAAAGATTTCCATTTCCGCACTGTAGTGCGATCTTGGAGTTGCTATATTAAAGTTATGGGGGGCACATCCCCCACAGGGGGTGCGGGGGGGGGGGGGCAGAGCCCCCTGCTAGCATCGTTAAAGTTAAGTTTTTTTTTTTTTTTTGTCTGCATGTATGTTCGGCATTTTAAATGTCGATCATATGGTCTTGGCCATATGGGTTTTGACATTGTGAAATGTCGATCATATCAAGTAGACCCCTTTAATTTGCACGCCAAATCCCTCATATATTCTTCTAATCAACCTTATAATTGTATTAGGGAAAAGAAATGCTTCCATTGCCTGTCAATTGCTTTCTCTGCATCAAGACCCACCAATAAAAGTGGTACTTTCTTACATTCTGCTTGCCTCAGGATCATCAATGTTCTGTTAATATTCTCAGATGATGATCATCATGTTACACTGCTGCAGTCATTACACTTGGGTTATCCTGCCGTCAGGCGGTTCCCCAGTCAACCTGAGTTCCAAAGCCTCGGTCCGGCATCGGTTGCTGTCACCTCCTCCCTGACGTCAGTGCGACAGGGGTATATAAGATGCAGCCGATGCCATTTTCTTCAGTCTTTCTTGCCGCGCGGTGCCCGAAGCAAAAGCAGTTCGCAAGTGCCGGTCGGCCATCTCCTGAGATTTTCATTCCGAATCCAGAACCGAAGTCTTCTACAAAGCTAAGTACCCCATTGGGGAAACTTTTTCTTGCCTCAGAACGATGTCAGTAAAAGCTAATAACTGTATTTCTTGTGGGAAGCAAATACCTCATAAGGATTTCCATTCCTATTGTATCCCATGCCTAGGCCCAGACCATGACGTCACTGATTGTCGGTTTTGTGCTAGGTTTAACAACCGCACTAGTAAACGTCGGTTTGATTTTGCCCAACATTATTTTGGTAGAAAATTCAATTATACCATGCCGTCAGAACTTCTGACGACCGGAATACCCAAAAATCGCAAAGACAAGGATAGGCATCCGAGGCCCAAAATTGACAATGAAGCCTCTTCTAGGCCAGTCACCCATTCTCCGGTTTTCAGCGAGGCACCTTCGCAGCCCCTGACGACAGCTTCTGTAGAACCACAGGCCGCCTCTGACTCCCACGTGGAGATGGCTGGTCCTTCAGACACACAAGTTATTCAGCCTACTGAGACTAACCTTTCAGAGGGATCCGGAGTATATGAGCAACCCATAGCTTCAGAGGGTGTCTTCAGACCTACTCAGTTAAGCATTAAACCCTCAGCTAAGTCTAAGCCTCCTTTAAAATCAAAGAAACAAATACAGCATTCTCCAGGGCAGGCCTCCATGCCTAAGAAACAAATACTCAAAATGGCCGAAGACCTAATCACTCTGATCAGGGGGGTCACATCCCCCTCCTGATAAAAGGCCTAGACAGGATGCAGACTAAGACTCATCCGACCAGGTGTCCATCTCTTCTGATTCA
Organism: Protopterus annectens; assembly: GCF_019279795.1. NCBI lineage: Eukaryota > Metazoa > Chordata > Ceratodontiformes > Protopteridae > Protopterus > Protopterus annectens. The sequence goes on along the minus strand of NC_056732.1, from coordinate 128,458,926 downwards.
TCCTCAGACCTAGGATACTCTTTACCCCCTTATGAGGATTCTGATACAGAGGAATCAATTCCATCAGCCTCACCACCTGAAGACTACTCCTTTGGGGAAACCCTACATACCATGAGGGAGCATTTCCACTGGGAAGGCTAGGATTACTCAGAATCAAAGAAAAGGCTCAGAGACTTCCTTTTATTACCTCAACACAGACCCCTTGCTATTCCGCCAGTGTTAGATATTGTGGATGATGTGTATACTGAATCCATCTTAAATCCTGATTCCTTACCTCCAGCCCCTGTTAAACTTGACAGATAATACAGAGTCCCTGACTCTCATAAATTTCTGTATAAAAACCCTGTAGCTGACCCTGAAACTATTTCTCATGGACCCAAAGGAGTTAAGGCCTCATCAGCCAAGAATCCAGTTCCCTCTGACAGAGATTCCAGAGCATTAAACAGATGGGGAAAGAAAGTATATATGTTTGCAACTTTAGCAATGAGAGCCTTAAATTGCCAGTTTCACATGCTAAAATACCAGCAACTTTTACTGTCTCAGGTAAAAAAAAATTCTTCTAGAATCAGATCCTCCTAATTTTAAAGAAATGCAGGATTTATTGCATGCAGCTGAACAAGTGGGAAAGCATACTTTGCAATGTGGTTTTGATTCTCTAGAGGCCTCCTGCAGAGCAGCAGTTACAGGCTCTGTCATTAGAAGACATGCTTGGTTAAAAGAACATATGTTACCAGATCATGTTAAAGCAAAATTATTGGATGCACCTTTGCAGCAGGATGTGTTATTTGGAGTTAAGGCAGAAGAGGTATTAAAGAAAATGGAGGATAAGGCAAAATCTATGCAAACGGTGAAGGATTTCTTACAGGTTCAGCCTCCTAGATTTAGCAGAAACTGGCCAACTAATTACAGACAGACCTCAAAGGGGAAGATACAGACGTCCAAGAGGTAGAGGTCAAACACAAGGTCCTTACAGGCCTCAACAATGGGTTGCATCAGGCCAGAAAGAAGGGGAAGACAGGCCCCAGTCATATAAAAAGCAGCTCCAATGACTTCCCACTACAGCTGCCAAACAAATCCCTCTTGGCAGCCCCCTTGGGAGGAAAACTGGCACTCTTCTACCACAATTGGCAAATAATTACCAAAGACAAATGGGTTCTCAACATTGTATTTCAAGGTTACAGGTTCCACTTTCACACTCTGCCAAGGTTAAAAGGAATGCCAAATCTGCCACCAAATCAATGGGCAGAGGCTCGAAAACAAATTACAGCACTCATGGATATGACAGCTATTCAACAGGTACCATCACAGGAGCAAGGACAAGGATTTTACTCAAGACTCTTTCTGGTACCCAGAAAGGACAAAGCCTGGAGGCCCATTCTGGAGCTTTCATCTCTAAACACTTACCTGGATGTTCCGAAATTCAAAATGTTGACACTACAGCAGCTTCTTCCCATGCTGGACGTGACTTTGGACCTCAAGGAGGCATACATGCATGTCCCTATCAGACAAAACTGCAGAAGATACCTCAGATTCATAGCTGGTTCAATGCACTACCAATTCTCTGCACTGCCCTTTGGCTTATCTACTGCGCCCAGGGTCTTCACAAAGTGCCTGGCACCAGTAATTGCATTTTGCAGACAGAAAGGAATTCATATTTATCCGTACCTGGACAATTGCCTGATTCAAGCAGAGAGCAAGGACATTCTTCTAAAGCATCTGGAATTTGTAAAAAGTTATTAAGTTGCCTGGGGTACACAGTAAACGAAATTAAATCAAAACTAGTGCCCTCACAAGAGATTATATTCCTGGGTGCCATCTTGAACACAACGGCCCAGATGGCTTATCTCATGCCAGACAAGCAAGGACAACTGACTCAATACTTTCAATTGATGGCAACAAAGACCCAACTCCCTGCAAGAAAAATTCTGCAGGCCTTGGGTTACATGGCATCCTGCATACTACTAATTCCATATGCCAGACTGCATATGAGGAAACTACAATGGTACCTAAAGAATGTATGGTCTCAACACTGTCAAAGTTTGGAAACAGTTATACCACTAATCCCTTGCCTTCAACAGGAGTTTCAATGGTGGGCTCAAGCTTGTCACCTCAACAAGGGACAGCCTTTTATACAACCCACAGCCAGGCAAACACTGACAACAGATGCATGGGATTACGCCTGGGGAGCCCACATGGCAGGCAAATGTATCCAGGGCACTTGGCCTGCAGAACAAAGGCATCTTCACATCAATCAAAAAGAGATGCTAGCTGTACAAAATGCCCTTATAGCTTTCAAGGACCTGCTGCATCCAGGACAACTGCTGCTAAAGACAGACAACACCACAGTTATGTGGTACATAAACAAGCAAGGGGGCACTCAATCCTACCCCCTATGCAGACAAGCTATGACCTTGTGGAACACAGTTATAAACCTTCAAGTTCATCTGCAAGCACAATTCCTGCCAGGAGAGAAAAACACAGTGACAGACGACTTAAGCAGAAACATCATGGATCCACATGAATGGGAATTGAATCCACAAATATTCAGAATGATAACACAGAAATGGTGGAGCCCGGACATAGATCTGTTTGCATCCCCAATAAACTGCCAGCTATAAAGATTCTGCACAAGGAGTTACCATCCACAAGCATGGAAAGTGGATGCCCTCTCATTCAGCTGGGAGAACCTACAAGTATACGCTTTCCCACCACTACCTCTCCTGCCAAAGGTACTCATAAAAGCCAGGCAAGAAGAGCCAAAGGTGATCCTGATTGCACCAGACTGGCCACGCCAGCACTGGTACCCAATCTTAAGGAGCTTAGCACAAGAACCACCCTGGATTTTGCCACAAATCCCACATCTGCTGACTCAGCACAACAGTCAAATATGACACAGCCAGCTAAAGACCTTAAACCTAGCTGCATGGAAGATTCCTTAGTCAAGCAAGCAATGCCTCTCTCCAAGGCTGTTATGGATGTCATTCTGGAGGCCAGAAGGCCTAGTACCAGGAAAGCCTATTCGGATAAATGGAAGAGATTATGTGCTTGGAGCCAAGCTCACAGCCTTGACCCTCTTGTCCCAAACATTCCTCAAATACTACAATACTTAACTGAGATGCTGGACAAAGGCCTCCCCTCCTCACCCATCAAGATCCACGCCTCTGCCATCTCCGCTCATTACAACACGGATCCACCAATTTTCTCTAATCCTCTGTTAAAACAGTACCTCAGAGGGGCTAAAAACATAAGACCGCCCCATAGAGCACCTACTCCAACTTGGGACCTCAACTTTGTTTTGGAAAAACTAACTTTACCTCCTTTTGAGCCAGCTAACACAGCAGAATTAAAATATCTCTCTTGGAAAACTGCTCTGCTCCTGGCAATAACATCAGCACAAAGAGTTTCAGAATTACAGGCACTAATGGCAGTGGAACCTTTCCTCATTTTCCACCAGGACAGGGTGTCTTTAAGAACTAACCCTACATTTATGCCAAAGGTGGTATTCAGTGTGGCTCTAAACCAAACTATTCACCTGCCAACCTTTTATCCTAAACCACAGAATAAAGGGGAGAGACTACTGCACTCTTTGGACATTCACAGGCAGTTACATTTCTACTTGGACAAAACCAAAGCTTTCAGAAAATCTGAGCAGTTATTGGTAGCATATGCTGCAGGAGCACAAAGAAAAGCCATTTCAAAACAGACCATCTCAAAATGGATAGGACATTGTATACATTTCTGCTACACATACCATGGAAAACCTGTACCCAGCAGCATTAGATCTCACTCCACCAGGGCAACAGCCACTTCAACTGCCTACCTTTGGGGAGTACCTACCAAGGATATTTTGGAAGCAGCAACTTGGAGTTCTGTACATACCTTCACCAAGCATTACCATCTGCTTCTATACTCTAAATCCAGAGCTGGCTTCACCACTGCAGTGTTGCAGGGCCTTATAGCCACCCCTAATGCCTTATAGAACCAGCCACCCTACCTCAGCTTTGGGATTCTACCCAAGTGTAATGACTGCAGCAGTGTAACACAATGAACATAGTACAATTTTGTACCTACCATAAATGTAGATGTTCAAGTGTATACACTGCTGCAGTCCAGGTTACCCTCCCTCCTTCCCCTCTTACTGGCTAGTACGTACCTATGTCTTCTACGCTTACTACCTTTGGGGAGTATTTGCTGGTAGCTGTAAGTTGTTTTTTGCTTTTCTTATGTATGTTTTATTAGCAATTGGAATTGCCTACCTATTTAGAGGCACCTGACATCTGGGGCAAGAAAAACTGAAGAAAATGGCGTCGGCTGCATCTTATATACCCCTGTTGCACTGACGTCAGGGAGGAGGCGACAGCAACCAACGCCGGACCAAGACTTTGGAACTCAGGCTGACTGGGGAATTGCCTGATGGCAGGATAACCCAAGTATAATGACTGCAGCAGTATATACACTTGAACATCTACATTTATGGTAGGTAGAAAACTGTACTTTTGCCTCCCCTCCAGAAAACCACACTGATCCATATCTATTTATTTTGGTATCACTTTTGCCATTCTTTTAGCCATTATAGACATCAACACTTTATAATCATGGTTTAGTACTGAAATGGGTCTGCATGAAGCTGGATCCAATGGATCTTTATCCTCTTTAGGTACTACCTGGTACTTCTCTTCCTCTTAAACTACTGTTAAACTAAACCTTCAAGATCTTTATCAGTTTTTTCCCTCCTAACTTCCAAACTTCCACAATAATGCCATATATTCCTGGGGACTTTCCTGTAGATTGGCTATACATAGCCATTTTTATCTCATCCTTTCCTATCCTAACTGTTAGCAATTGAGTCTTATCTGCCTCTAATTTGGCATATTTAATTATTCCATAAACATTTCCATTTGTACCTTTTCTTGATTTCCATATTTTTCTGCTTTATACACATTTTCATAAAATTTCTGAAATATTTCTAATACTTCTACAGGGTCTCTTTTTATCTTCCTTGTTATATGACCCCTAAGCTTGGTGAGTGCCCTTTCCACTTTCTGTTGCCTGAGTTGTTATACAAAAGGTTTTTGTGCTCTTGAATTATTATAAAAAAAAAAAGTTGCTTAACAGCAATCTTTCTAAACTCTTGCATATTATCGAGGTAATCCTTTATTTTCTGTTTTAACATTCTGCAGTTGCTGCTTTTCTTGTTCTGAGAGATTCCCCCTATTCTGCAATACTTTAACATTTGTCAACCCCTCTAAATAATTCTTGTTACTGTTTTACCATATTTCCCTTTCTTTTATTTCCAACCTAGTTTTAAACTCCACTTTAATTCTATCCCACTCCTTAGCTATGTTTTCAGAAGATAATTCTATCTTCTCTACTAGCTTCTGAATTAATTCCACAACCCATTCCTTAAATTCTTCTCACTTCAACCGACAGGTGGGAAAGTGTCATGGTCTCATTTTTATTTCATTACCTTGCATTTTTATTTTAGTTATTATTGGTGCATGATCTGAAATAGTTATTGGGTGTGCTTCAAGACCTTCAATTAAATGCACGTGTTCCTGTAAGATATAAAATCTATCTAGCCTACCCCAGTTTTTGTATCTCAGTGCGTAATATGTAAATTCACTCCAAACTCCTAGTATTTCCTCAATATAATATGACATTCTATTAAAGTTTTTCTCTTTTCTTTCCTTTCAGAGCATGCGGTCACTTCATCTGACCCTGATTCTATAGGAGGTCTGCCATAATGGCCACCTCCGAAATGTTTTCACTGAGAATTTTTTCTCTGTACAATGTAAACAAATTTAACTTGAAAAGCCTGGTTGTGTATTAACTTCTACTAGTCAAATATACCTACCTGTAATAGGAATTGACTTTAACACCCCCTTCAAAAAAGTAGTCCTTGCACTCTAAGGACCACTTACTAAGTTGGCCACTGTTCTTTCTCTTCACCAATAGTTTACACTGTATATGCCATTTACTTAGTCTTCCTGACTGACAACTTATAATTTCAGGAAATGAAAGAAACCTGTTCTACTTCTCTGCATTGGCTATAAACTGATTAATCTTTGTTGTAATTTGTCCTGATGGTGGAAGCCCATTAAACTTGGCATCACTTTACTCCCCTACCCTACCCCCAATTCCCACCCCCTCTTACTTTACTATTATACCTTCTACATACACATTTCACTTGGGACTCCTATTTCCTAACTTTCCCAAACAACCTCACTACTATCATACAAACACTCATGCTTCTTTTAAACTATTTCCCAACTTCCATTTAATCTTGTAGCACTGTTTTCAACTACCTCTCTCCCTCTTGCACTATATTCTTTCATAGTCACACCCCTCCCTACCAGCACCTATCTATCCTACATTGTATCTTCCTATTTTATTTACATTTTCATACTCTTTTTAATCCCCCTCTATTCCTAACATTCCAGAGAAGAGAGTAGGGCAATGTAACTCTCTTCCTTCATAGAAAATATGTCTTTCCTACCTATCCAATATCAATTTTCAGACTCCACCACCACTAAATATCTTTCTGCCCTGCAACTTCTTTTTCCTTCCTGACCTTACTTTCCCACTACCTGCCAACTATATCATACAGATCCCTTTACTTAATCTTGCTACTCCTAAGCTTTTCCTCTATTCTTCTCCTGCTAGTGGGCCATCTCTCACCCTATCAAGCCTTTATAATAGCTCTCAGCATATCTCCAACTGTGTCCCAACCACATATTCATACATTCTCCCTACACTCTCCATACATAGTTTCAAACCTAATTAATGACCCCTGTCACTGTTACTCCAAATTTTGACTGACTAACTCCATTTAATCTCAAACTAAAACAAAATTAGGTATAAAAATACTCTCCAAAACAAAGATCAATAATTCCTCAATGTAATGAAATTTTTCTGGAAGGAAACATTCTCCCTAATCCTGGCCTCACCTGTCACAATGAACATCAAGACAATTCTCTCTCACAAACTACTGTAACCCTACAATGGTAACCCCCAACCCCATTAATCTAACTTTTGCTGCCATAAATGTTAGAAGCATAAGAAATAAAATTGCTGACCTACATGCTTGGACTACTCGATATAAGCTGATATGCTTGCTTTAAGTAAAACTTTGCTTAAACCCCAACATAAACAACACTGAAATTATACCTCTCAGCTATATCATCATCCATAATGACCATATAAAGAGGAAAAGTGGTAGGATTGCTTTAATATTTTCCAACAACTACTACATTCCCCTTTACAACAAACCAATATAAAAATTACATTTGGTGTAGCTTTTTACTACTTACCAGAAATTTAACTTTCCTGGTGACAATACAGCTATTTTGAAAATATCCTACATTGGATAACTATAACAGTTCCACAAGAAATACTACCACTAGGTGATGTGAATGTCTATTGGTTGGACATAAACTCTAATTCCCTTAGATCTAGTGTGAACTTATTTGGCTTCACACAGCTAATTAATAGCCTCATATATTATACTAAGACATCAGATTCCCTATTAGCATGGATCCTAGTATCGGACCCTAGGAAATACAACACCTCTAGTACAATTTCTGACTGTCTCAGTGATCATCTCCCACCCTATACAACCATACATCTCTCACATTCACTTAAACTGCATGTTTATAAAACAACATATAACCTATCCAACTTTATCCTAGAAATGTTCATTACTCCCCTATCATCTATTATGTATAGCACTACAAAGCCTAATTTGGTGAGAACTATCCCATTAACTAACATATACAGCTACTTACCACCTATAAAATTATCCAGAATCTGTTTGTCCAGCACTAAATAATATTTTACACAACTATGTTCCCAGGGTGGTCATTATGATCCAATGACCAAATAATCTTATCTGTCCACAGACCTGTCAAATCTGCTGGGAATTGTCCGTACTTGTACCATGTTGCTAAGGCCTGGAACTTCGTAGGCAAAATCTGGATCTGTTTGTACTAGACACAGGATAAACTACACCCCAGAATATGAACAAATATGTATTCATACTTTACATTTCTTTACTCTGCCTTCATTACGCACCTCTACCAATTTCACTTCCCAGGCTTTCTTTCTAAATATACCATAAACCTGCTTTTCACTCACTTCATATAGCAATTCCTGTTTGTATTATACTAGCTTGCCTTTGATTTCTCTATAAACTGGCTAATATTTCTTTAACTATTAAATTGTCGTATAACTTGTATCTATTCTTAACCAATGTTTTCGTATTATGTCTAATTTGGTATAATTATTTAAACTGTAGTTGTTTTTTCCATTATTTTTTAAAGGCTATAACATTATAATTCTTTAGAGCTTCTCTTTCTGGACCTCCACGGAAAATGGGCTCCTACCCAGCCAGACTTACCTAGTAATCAAATGTCAATAAATAAATACATTTCTTGTATTTTTCTTTCTCATCTTAAGTATCTTTTTCTTAGGAAAATATGTCCTCCTGACCTTGTGTGCCTAGAACCTCATGTTAAATTATTTGTGGAGTTTTTGCATTTGCCACATTTCTTCTACAGTATTTCCAGTTAGTTTTATGTAGTGACTGTTTTCCTTCCATATAATCTGTTGTTAATCTTCTGTGCATTTGTTTAGATTTCAGTTTTGCAGAATTATCTAACAGTAATTTAACCTTTATAATCCTATCATCACTGTGTAACAAATGTGATAAAACTTGACATGAAATAACAATCATTTCCTTAGGATCACAAACCATGCCTAGTATGTCCAATCCCCTGGTAAGTTTGTTTACATTCTACAGCAGTTGCCATATTCTTTAACATATGTTGTGAATAAATTCGTTACTGATGTTGTACAATCAATTTAAGTACCCAGCTACAATTATTTTCCTTCCTGTGTTCTATACAAGAAATGCCTGAATTCCCCTAGGTCAGCCACACTTGATTTTTGTGGTCTGTGCAGTCTAAACAACTTTAATTAGTTCCGTGGTCATCTTTGAGAAAGGTGACACAATCTACAATATTGGTGCAATCATCAAACATGTAATCACAAATCTCATATCAATCTTTAATCCCTATAATAATACCTCCACCTGATTTTTTTGTTAAATGTCTTTTATAGTAAAAACATTTATAGGGTTCAGAAATGGTTCCAGTCAATGTTCTTTAACCATGTTTTACTAACAATAGCATCAGTCTTGTGCAAACATAATGCATTTTAAACTTGTCTCTTCCACTCTCTCAGTTGCATTCACTACCTTTCAAATAGATATTTTACTCTCAGTATTACATGAGTAAGGGCGAAGGGGCAAAAGTATAAACAACTATTCAAAAATTTCAAGCATCACCTTAGTCTGCACAGCTTAGCCTAACATTACTAAGAAAGCCCCAGGCTCCACTTTGCAAATGGAATTGTATTGACTTATAGAAAGAGGTTTTAAAATAATGCAGGCTAATTTAGAAAGGGTCATCTCCAGCACCTTAATCATCCTAGAAAACTCTGACAAGAAATTAATAGGAATTCTGCAAGGCCTAAAACAGTGCCTTAAAATCTACCATAAAGTTTAACCATTTGTGATTGCTTCAGCTATCAATGCATTTTACCCAACTAAAACTACAGGGGCCCCCATAGGGGCCCATTGATAAAATGCCTGTCACCTTCAGGCTCTCTATTTTCATCCTGATTTCTAGTCACTGCTTATGCTGATTTTCATGTTTTCCTACGTCTCTGTGGGTTTTCCCCAGCTACTCCACAGGTCTTACACCTTCCAAAAACATGCTGGTTTGATTAGACTAACAAGTCCATTATATAATGTATTTATCCATGCTGCTGTGGCAAAAACATGCATGGACTAAACCATTTTGTTAACAAATGCTAAATGAATAAACTGATAAAATACATTTTTCCTGCTGTTACTTCAGCTCCCTTTTCTTCTCTTTTCTTGTAGATAGCACTTTAAAGGAAAAGAGCTACTGCAATCCCATTCTCAAATGCCATAATCCTTGTAAAGTGAACAACTTTATGTCCGTCTCTTTACTCCCACTGCTGGCAAATATCCTAGAAAAGGTTTTTGCTACAGGTTCAAGAATGAATTTTAAAGAGTGGTACTGTTATGAGAAATAAATGGGGCATCAGTACACACAACAGTACAATAACTTCTCGGTTACTTATTTTATAAAGCATTAAAAGTATTTACTTATAAATGTAATTATCTGTTTCAGGTATGGTTTCCAGCACTGTCTGGATAATTAACTTGTTCAGAGCCATATGTTAGACAAAGAGAGTCTAAATTTCAAATAATCAGGGACAAATCTCAACAGAATCTGGAGCAAATCCAAAAATAATCAGGGACACTTTAAAAATATTATTACTATTAACCTGAGGCAATGACAGAATAAAGGAATATGAATCAGTATACATTTTCTGAAGTAAAATAAGTCTCCAACTCTAATTATTGTCATTATGTATTAAGTGTAATTCACTACCTTTTCCCTAAAAGTGACTGATTTTAGGAGGGAGGGACAGAGTTAAAATCTGAGTCAAAATCAGGGACATCCCTGAAAGTCATGGACAGTTGAGAGATATCCTAAGACAAAGCCAGAACTGCAAGGTAAAGCTTGTTAGCACCTTAGAGCTTTCATCTTCTTTGCTGAAATGCAGGGTTTTGCATATTTAAAGACAGCTCTTAACACTGTCAGAACATCTGTTACTGAACCTTGAACTAGGGTTTGCTAAGGATCATGTTGGTTTAAGGGACTACCTGTCAGACAACGCTATTATTATTTTCTGTTTCCATTTCAGACCTCTGGTTCCAGCCCTGTGTCATTCAGTGCCCACCACATATCCATCTGTTTTCTCCTATATCACCTTTCTGCAAAGGTGGTAGGTGTGGATGAGGACTGTGAGACAACATGCCTGAGTTGTTATACTCATATTGGACTTTTTCATTGTACCCTAATGTTCCCTTTGTCTTGACATGACTCAATAAAATCATGTTGAAATGTGTTTTGTGTTATTGGCCTACATTTTCTCCTTAAAGAATTAAAAACTAAGTTGCGAGATTTAGAAGCCATGTAGCTGAAACACTGGTATGTCCTTAAGGGGTTATTTGCATATATTCCTTGGGCCTGCACTACAGGAGGTGTAAGGTATTACACAGTGAAGATACTAGAAAAGCATTTAGTAACACTCATTCATATTCATGATAACAGCTGCCACTCACTGTTCATCAATTTCAATGTGATAAAGGAGAAGCAACTAGGTTGTCCAGGCTAATGTCTAACAATACATGTTTTTCTCTAAGCTGGGCACTGTTGACAAATATGTTTATAGATAGGGGACATGATAAGAACAAAATTATAAAAATATATAATGTGATAACTGAAGGTAGAGATGTGTTAGAGACCTATTATAAATAATAATGACATAATTACAGTTAGTGAACAAAAAAATCCAAATTTTTTCAGTAATGTATTTTTGCCATAAAATATAGTCTGGATAGTGAAAATATCATGAACCACTAGAACATCTTATAGGATTAGGCAGAAGGCAGGATATACACCTAAACTCATGTGTAAGAAAAGTATAAATTTAAAGACATGTTTTGAAAATAAATCCTCAAAAAGTGAAAAAAGAGAGCCGGCTGTAATTTATCCTTATGGCATTTGCACATATTGAAAATACATTCACAGTGGTCCTTACATGGCAGTGATTAAACACAAGAGAAGTCCTGGGTGTGGAGCACAGTATGATTGCAGTTCCAGTTATGTGGTATATCTGGCACTGTGTGATAGCTGTAAGGTATTCTACGTGGATAGAACATCTTGTATGCTTTCACAAAGACTATATGAACATCTTTATGCCATTTAAACCAAACAGTCCACAAAGGCTTTATATAAGCATTTGATTTCATGCAGTAGCTTCAGTATATTTAATTTCTTTGTGCTGGATCAAGTTGTGAAGGACAATACTAGAGGTGACATACACACATTGTTAGCATACCTTTTAACTGTCCAGATTTTTGCAGAATGTCCAGATTTTACCTAATATTTTTGTTATGTTCCTCATAAAATTAGTGGTTTTCTGGAAAATCACCAATGGATGAAGTCACTAAATGACATACATTTGAGTTTCTGACTTCCTGTCCATCAGAAAATGCATGCTAAGAGAAATCCTATTATTTTAGCAACTTTATAGTTTTATAAGAACAATATTTAAAATCTGCCCCTATTTTTGGACCTTTGTCCTCACATTATTTTAGACTCTGTCCAGATTTCTTGCACTAAGAGATTGAGAGCAATGTTTCTTAGACATTAAGGATTTGTGCTAGCACAACGCTACAAAGCTTGAGTGTCTCTTTGAACATTAAATATATCTTAAAACAGATGGTTGTTAAGTTATGATGTTTTTTAATTATCTTTTAGTCATGTTTCACTATATGATTAATTAGAATGTTTTTGTTTCAACTGATATGCATTCAACATTATTGGTAGGACTTAACCATGTGATGTGATCAAATAAGTCTTTTAAAATGTTTATTTTTCAAGGTAACCTCATTTCTAATTACATCTTAATGCCATAAAGGGACTGAAATGCTAAATAATGCAATCTTTTGCAGTCTGTTCTTTGTACTGATGTGCCATGACATTCAAGCGGGTTATCCTACTGGTGGACAAAGTTTGATCTCTCAAGCTTCAACTGCCCAGACTTCATCTCACCGATGACCTTAACTCCTCCATAGGAAATCACTGTTAGCAAGTTGTGCTGGAAGTAATTCCCTTTCTGGGGGAATTTCCCCCTTTTTCAAGTAAGTGTAACTTGGTGATGATATATATATATATATATATATATATATATATATATATATATATATATATATATATATATACATACATATATATATGTTTGGGAAGGGGTGCACTGGGGTTTTAAAAAGTGTTTTTCTGGAAGATCCAAATATCAGTGCCTCAGATTCTTTTAAGACTTACAAACTTACACTAAAAAACATCACTTTCTCAACAGTCATGTCTGCCCTTGCTCTTTAACTAAAGACTACCATACTTAACCTCTCTCCATTGACTTCTCTCCCTCCCCTGTTACATCTCCCCTACCTCCCATCACTAACTCTCTTCCTATCCTATCACCTGGAAAGTTGCTTTTAATTCTCTCTAACTTACCCTTTCCAGCTTTTCTAAACTATGTCCATACATCATCTTATCTTACTGTGATTACTTCTTCTCAACAAATCGTTCACTATAATATTTGACTGAAGAAATACTGCTATACACAAAGAGTCTCCACGTGAAAATAAAAATAAAATCTGTAGATATACACTACGAGACTCACCACGAAAAAGGTAGAGGCAAGAATCAAAAATCTTAAATTCTTCAATGCTGAGACAATTTATTGAAAGGTTAAAAAGTACAGGATGAGCGCTTTCGCGTACTACAATGTACGTTTCATCAGATCTACATTATAACAAAATCTTCCAGTTTAAATACAACCATGATTGAAACCAATAAATCAATTAACTTAGTAATTACTCCCTCTAAAACTAATTTAAAGGGATATGCCTGTATTAAATCATTAAAACATTGCTTTATACAACCAAAGTTGCATCAAGCACATTGAATGTTCATATTAAAAAGAAATAATGCATCCTACCTTTCAACAATGAAAATGAATACACAATACTACTAAACTCAGTAAATAAAATATAAAATATACTACTATATATATATAATCAATGAACAACCTTTATTTGTTAATATATATATAAATATAAAAATAAAAATAAAAAATACATATATACAAATGAGTATACAGATATATGTGTGTATGTCAAATTGCAAAGCATACAAGTATAAAAAATATATATACGCAAGAAAAACATACACTCAAAAAAGCCTAAGAAAAAAGCTTAATAAGAATGAAAGCTAAATTTAGCTGTTCATCAAAACCTCAGACCTGACCCAGGTGTTATTTCCTGGATGCTAAAATAGGTTTGAGTGAGACATATAAGTTGAGTCCTGGGTGCAAATGTGCTCTCAACTTAAAAATCCACTCCAACTCTGCCTTCTCTAACCTATTCATATGATCCCCTCCTCTCCCACTTCTAGTTACAATCTGAAGGATTATTTTTATTTTTATATTTTTATATATATTAACATATAAAGGTTGTTCATTGATTATATATATATAGTAGTATATTTTATATTTTATTTGCTGAGTTTAGTAGTATTGTGTATTCGTTTTCATTGTTGAAAGGTAGGATGCATTATTTCTTTTTAATATGAACATTCAATGTGCTTGATGCAACTTTGGTTGTATAAAGCAACGTTTTAATGATTTAATACAGGCATATCCCTTTAAATTAGTTTTAGAGGGAGTAATTACTAAGTTAATTGATTTATTGGTTTCAATCATGGTTGTATTTAAACTGGAAGATTTTGTTATAATGTAGATCTGATGAAGCCTACGTTGTAGTACGCGAAAGCGCTCATCCTGTACTTTTTAACCTTTCAATAAATTGTCTCAGCATTGAAGAATTAAAGATTTTTGATTCTTGCCTCTACCTTTTTCGTGGTGAGTCTCGTAGTGTATATCTACAGATTTCACTATAATATTTGTGACGACTGGGGAGAGATGGGCGAAGGCTGCCAGCCTAGTCAAATAGAATTTGGTATATAATTCTATCAACTGTATAAATAAAGGCTAAAGTTTATGACTAGAATTTAGATGTGGAAGGTGCTTTTATTGCTTTAGTTTCTGTTAGCATATACATGTGAAATGTCTTGTATCGTTGTAGGCTTCTGTGCAGGTGTTAGATTGCTAAATAATGCAGTTTGTGGCCTGAGAACTCAGACCAGGTGTTAAGATGATGCAATATGAATGCTGGGAAAACCTAAGTGTCAACAATGATGTAATTTTGGGAGGGCCTTAGAGACAAGTTTGTTAGTAATGTTTAAATTCTATTTCTCACAAGAGACTAGAAGCATTTTGATCTGAACATCTAACTTATCAGCACGCTGCTTATGCTCACATGCAAGTTTTTAGCACTGTGATATCTTGTAGGAATAGTTAAAGCTAATAAAGATTAATTAGGTATTTTTCTTTGAAACCAGACCTGTCCTACTGTATTATTTTAAGTTTCTGTGTGATCTGTGAACTCTTAGATATCTCTGTGTTGTAGTAGTTTTGTCTTGTGTTTTAATTATTTATTATTAAATATTTTTAAAACCTTCTACCTGTGGCTGCTTTGTGTAGAGATGAAGTATGCTTTAGAGTACATTATATATTTATAGAGTTTACTGTCTAAGGCCTTCCAATAAGCCTTAGACTGTATAGTCACATTACCATTGGATATTAATATTGCACAGTAATAATTGGACACCCTTTTAAGGGCCTTTTAGTAGCTGATATTATTAACTGGGTGGTGGCAGTAATTACTACCGTATAGTCTGGGTAAAGGGGCACAGCTGGAGTATCTATGTCAGCCTTTTCCCAGGAGTAACTATAAAAATAAAAAACAGCCACCAAGGACAAAACCGGTAGTCTTGATCGGTGGAAAATGAATTTAATAACACACTAAAACAGTGTGTGTTATTAAATTCATTTTTCACCGATCAAGACTACCGGTTTTGTCCTTGGTGGCTGTTTTTTATTTTTATAGTTATTACTGTGTTTTTCTGTTTGGAATTTGTTATTTTGGCTTTTCCCATGAGTGTCTGTGAAGTTGTGTAAATACTTATCACAAAGTGTGTGTGTGTTGTGTCAGCTACTGTGGCAGGGACACAAAGCACTGGTTGGACAGAGAGGGTACTGGAGGTCCTAGCTTGCCCAGTTAGGCTGAGACCTGGACCCTATAGCTGTGCCAGTGGGGAGTCTTATTGGGGACCTGGTGAGCAAGGGAGCAGCCAGCCCCAGACTGTGATCTCTGTGTGCACTTAAGGGAAACTGTACTTTACTGTGTGTATTAATTATCCTTTCCTCTTCTAGGAGACAACCTCCCTGGTGTTAGTGGTGAGGATTGAGGCTCCTTGATTGCTGGGCCAGGGCACAGTCGTCACAATATTCTCATACATTTCATTTAATATCTATCACATTACCTCCCTACTGAATTCCTCTCCATAATATTTTCCTATACCTCATAGAATATTTATTCATATTAAACTCCCTACCGTGACTTCAACTCTCTTGATTATCTCTTACTTCTGCTATTATCTTTATACACTCATGCTCTCTTCCCTAGGTCTTACCCATACTGAACTTTTGTCCTTATACATACAAAGTGAAACTACTATATTGTACGTCTTTGTATAACCTAGTCTGCTCTGATAGTACTGTACAATTGTGACTAGAATTTGTAGCCTGAACTCTCTGTAGTCTAATATAAACTGTCATCTAGCCGGGTCTGTATTAGAAGACCGAATATTTAGGTGATCGAACACCTAAACATCGATCTTCTAATATCGAACCGCACAATGTTGAATGTCCCAGGGAAACACGTCCTTCGGCCACAACACAAAAACATTATTTTACATCTAAGTTAAGTGGGGGGCTGTACCCCACACACTCCGCTGACTAAATATACCAACTTCGAGATCACTCAGCAGTAGGGAAATAGCAAACTCTGGCGAACGGCCAAGGGAAATCTTTCCCTGCGTTAAATCAGCTGTTCGCCGTTTTCTTGGTTTTGATATTAGAAGATCGATGTTTAGGTGTTCAATCACCTAAACATTCGGCCTTCTAATATAGACCCATCTAGCCACATGAAAAATTATAGAATGTCTAAGAATGTATGTTTGCTTAGGTGTAACTGCAAAAACTAATAATGTCTGAACTTATTATATTCTAGAAATGTTATGTATTGTTTAGTTATAACTGTAAGATGTTTCATGTCTGTATCTGGTTTGGAGCTTTTCTCCCCGGGCCTGACCCAGTCGGACTTTCCCAGTAACCAAATGTCAATAAATAAAAAAATAAATAAATATTTTCATTGAATGCAGTTTGGTGATTCCAGTCCTTGGCATACCGCTCAACTTTTTGGCACAGGAAATCTGGGCAAAGCCAAAAATAATGGGGGACAAAAGCACAAAAATAGGGACATATTTTAAACATTGCTCTTACAAACTTAAAATTAAAAAGTTGCTAGAATAAAATTTGTGTTAACGTGCATTTTATGAATGATAAGAAGTTATTGTTTGTCTTTTCGGCTTTTCCCGGTTAGGGGTCGCCACAGCAGAACTCTGGTCCGCTAATGATTGGCAGTAGATTTTTTTATGGTGCCGAGTTCCCAACCTTCAGCAAAGACACGCCCATTCACACATGTCTTTCGGAGGCCACTCGACCGCGGGGAGGACATGCAGACTCCACACAGAAGGCACTCCAGCCGTGAATCGAGCAGGAGAACCTCTTGCTGTGAGGCAACAACGCTACCGCGGCTTATGAATGATATGAAGTATGAAACTCAAATGTATGTTATTATTTAATTACTTAAATCCTCAATGATTTCCTAGAACATCACACATTTTATGAGGAGCAGACCAAAAATATGAATAAAAAAATCTGACCATTCTGCCAAAATCTGGACAGTTGAGAGGAATTATTCTTGGTGCATTAGCTTTCATCCACTCATTGTGAAAGCATTCAAGCCCCAGTGCTATCGCATGAATATGCACTCCTATATTCATACTTTCTGCCTTGGAAGCCATCCAGTGCATTGTAGACTTTGTTGCTCTACACGTGTTACTCCCCTGGTATCTGCCCACCCTAGCAGCACTACAAATCCCTGACTCTCTCCCATTAAGAGGAGAGAAGGCAATAGTTCTTCATTACTCTCTCTCCTGGGGGCCTTCCTTTGCTTAGGATACTAGCTGAATCTGCACTTCCAGTAACAACTGTATAGTCCCTTTGCTACAACTGCATTAGTTAGAAAAACAATAAATAAATAATCCATCCCTCTACAACTCCCTTTTCCCATTTTTACACATGGAATTGGGGTGTCACTTCAGTGACAATCATCAAGAGCCAAGGTTCACACCACCCGGTAGCTAGCCCTTCTGTGGTAGTTTTTCCACATCTCAGACTAGTACCCCCACTCACACCTATGACCAATTTAGAGTGTCCAGTCCACCTACTGCATGTCTTTGGACTGTGAGTGGAAAGCAGAGCACCTCGAGGAAACCCACTTGAACACAGGGAGGCACCCCAGCCAAGAATTGAACCAGGAAACCTCTTGTTGTGAGCTAACAATGCTATCTGCTGTGCCATTGTGTTGCCCTTCAAATAAATAAATAAAACTGGCTTCAACAGGAGCTGGTGGCCTACTTCAATGCAAGGTCAAGTGTTAGTCAACAAAGGGAAACATTTATTCATACAGTTTTCAAGAAAAGGTTCCTACAAATTTCTGTTAATACAGTAGTGTCCTTGTACAGTGACAGTGAATATAAAACAACTGCCTTGTGATAAGTATTAAATAGTGAACACATTAAAAAGTGCATGTCACAGCAGTTGTCAGTGATCTAGTTTAACAGTTTAAAATTTTTGTCAGCATAAAATTGGAATATTGCACCCAGGCAATCAGTTACTTAGTATGGGGTGACAGTAAAAATGGAAGGAAAATTAGGGCTGTAGCACATGGTATGGCTATTTTAAAATGATCAAATTCACTTAGTTTTGTTGTGATACAAGAAATTTAGAACTTACCACTTAAAGTGCACCCAGCCTTCATTAGTGGTAGAAGGGTAGGGGTAAAAGGAGAAAAGTATAAACAGATAAAGAAAAATGTTATTTTTCTGCCACCTAAGAAGTTTAAAATGTACCAGTACAATTTTGAATATAACCACTGGGTCACCTTGTGCACAGCAAAGAAAAGTGAATGAGCACTTTGTATAGCCCAGGCGGAGCAAATAGTGGGTAGAGCGTGCTACTTCGGCCAGAAAGAAGAAAAAGAAAAACAGTGGCCACTGGTGCTAGTATCATGCATTCAAAAGAGATGATAAATCAGTTTATGGGTTCAAGATATTTATTTTACATAAACATGTCAAGAACTGTAATTAGAACTAGTATTTGAACTAACTGATTCACACATTACTTCAAACACACTTGCATGTGCATCTCCATTCACTCAGGTTGACTGTACAAAATGGCACTGTTCTCGCACATGCTCAGTACTTATATGCACATGCTATCTAGCTACAGTGGCTGAACAAGAACATTACACATAATGATCTACAGCTACCAAGGAGCTGGGGTATATTGACAGGAGAGTAACATACTAAACCACCAGAGATCTAGGTGATCAAGTGCACTGTAAGGAAATAAGAGATGCTGGGAAAGAATCAAAAGAAAAATATTAATGAACTTGGGATATGAAAATATTTTATTGTTTTAAAACTGTATTGTTTTGGTGAGAGTAGTAAAAGCACTATAATCATCTATTATATCTATCATCTATAAACACCTTTGTGGGACTGGGGTCACAAAGTGAGATTATGTTTTGTGTGGCACATCATCATCTTCATCATCATCAACCCCCTTTTTCCCATTTTCTACATGGGGTCTGGGGTCATGTAAACTACCACCAGCTGCCTTATTCAATACCACTCTCCTGACTCCTTCTACACTCATGCCTGACTGTCGCAGGTCTTCTCTCATACAATCCATCCGCACATGAACATTGATTAACTGCTCACTTTTATGTGTGCCTTTTATGAAGAGCAAGTGGTTCACTTGGTTTACCGCTGCAGCAGCCATTCAGTCTCATGGTGCCAGTGTTCAGGAAGCAGATGTGAGGTTTTGCATAAGAAGACTTGCATGAGCTTCTTTTTGGAACCTCGTCAGTAATTCTTGCTGTGATCAAATTTTAACTGTTTTGCACAGACTTTAAAATAAGAAGCTGCCTTTGATAAAATGAGACGTGATTATGTCAAAACTGCAGAGTCTGTTTGATTTTTCATTACTAGCAGTCAAGGGTGGTCACTGCTTTGCCCTCAGCATAAAACATTGTACAAGAATAAATGCTATTGTAGTTTTAAGATTGTCCTCCACATCTGATAAGCATAACTTAGAATTTACTTCCAAGTCTTGACTTGGACATAGGAAACTTTAAACACTACTAAATCTTCAGGATTCCACACACACACAACACATTACCCTCTTCTAAACATACTATTAATATGGCAGTATAGAATACTAGCAATAATCTTTTATTACTCTGCATTTTATAGTAGTAAACCCACAAATGGTCTTTCTAATTTGCATTATTTACTGGATTTCTCTCCAGACTATTAATCTGTCAGCTGAATAGCCGATTAAATTAATTTAAGTAACCACACTAAGACAACTTAGAGTGTAAATGGAAGCTGTTAATTTGAATTAATTGTTTTAATTGGTTAATTGAAGTATATGGATGTGTATTTAAGGAAGGGAGTTGCTTTCTTATTTTTATGTACTCCTTGAAGGTTTTGCTGAAGCGCTGGAGAAGTATTAAACTGTTTTTTTTTTCAGTTCCTGGCTGTTGTATTTTATAAAATTAATTTAGACTTCCACCATGGATGACCTCGCCAAAGCCATAATACACCTTAAAGGACCTCAAAAACCTAAACATATTTTGTTATCTCAACGTGTACTTCCTTTTTAGAAATAAGGCTTAGGACCTTAACCATTCACTGCCACACATGACTAAAACTTGAATGACTGATGTTTATACCCTTCTCTGACAATTCTATACTATTCAGTTTCCCCAGTGCAGACCATGCTGGGTTTGCATGGAATCTTATGATACTGTCTTTAAGGAAATGCTTCCTTGGCACTTTATAATGAAAATCACAAACATCTGACAAAGACAAAAAAAACAAACATAGCAAGATGTTTGTGGCTTCTTGCGTCTTTCTGTCCTATCCATTCACCACTCCTTTTTTCAATGGTGGCAGCATATTGTTGAGCCAAATATGCAATCAGACGAAAAGATGTCCCATCTCTCTCTCTCCATCATATATAGATATAGATATGCATGTATACTAGTACTACTGATTGTAAACTTTGGTAAAAATAAGATGACCTTAGCATGCAATGAAGTAGAAGAAGTCTGACTTTAATGACTACCATTATGTATTAACTCTAAACCACCACCTTTTTCAAAAAAAATAGGAAGTACCTCTAAGAGCAATATTTAAAGTATGTTCCTGACTTTCGGTCTTTGTAATTCTTAAACTACGAAGTTTTTGGAGGTGTTGCACAGTGTGGTCTTGACAGCAAGTTGTAACGCATGTTTAGGGCATTATTTATCTATTCATGCATTCATTTGATCCCAAGCAGACATATTTATTTATTTCACATTTGTTTACTGGGAATGTCTGACTGGGCCCGCAACCTGTTTTCAGCAGATGCCCAGGGAGAAAAGTTCCAGAACATCCATAAAGTAATTTTAAACAATTTTAGCAACAAAATATCAACTTGTGGTACAATAACAAACAAAAAAAAAGGAGAATGTTTAGCTGCACAATTAGTACGCATTGTACATTAATACATTAACAGTATGATATGTTGTACATAAACTAGAACATAAACATGCTGAACTCATTCATAATAACCAGTTGTATTTATAAGAAAGCACTCATATAAGATGTACAAATTCATACAACTGGCTATAGTTCCTGGTTGTGTGTCTGTTAGTGCAGAGGGCATAGCACTGTCATCTTCATTGGGACATAGCCATACTCATGTTCAAAAAATACAGTAACCCGTATTTTTGGTCTTGTTCTCATAAAATCTGCAGTTTCATGGCAAATTGTTGTTGATTGCAATCGCCAAATAATGACAGAAGAATCTTTCAGAAAATGTTTGCCAATGTAAAACTTGTTATACTAGCAACTTTCTAAACATATAAGAGCATTATTTAAAATATGTTCTGTTTTTGGGTCATTGTTCATCATTTTTGAGCTAAGTGGTTGAAATAGCATAGCGGTTATAGTGGGTTGCATTATATGGCTCTGACAGCAGCAAGCTGAAATACATTTATGTATTTATTAATTCATTTGTTCACAAGCAGATATTTAAGGTGCAGCCAGGCATACATGTAGCTGTTATTGATGGTTTTGTATGCATATGTATAATTACTGTATATACTGCACAACTTTTATAATGTTATGATAAGTAAGAAAGCTGCAGAGCTGTGAAAAAATCAATACTGTATATATCTTTATCATCATCATCAACCCCTTTTTCACAATTTTCTACATGGGATTGGGTGTTGTGTTAACTGTCGTCATCTGTCCTGCTTTGATGCTACACTCCTGCCTTCTTTGACTCTCATGCGTAAATGTCACAGATTTTATCTCATAAAATCCATCCACCTCTTTGTTGGATGTTCTCTTTACCACTTACCTTCTTCCTGTCTGTTCCAAATTTTCTTCACTAGATTGTTTTCTGCACATACCCAAACCACCATAATCTGTTCTCTTAGATCTTTTCTGCAATTGGAGATATTCTGCCTTCTATTCTTATGTTGTCATTTCTTTGTCTGTCCCACAGTGTACATCCTACCACCCTTCTCAGGCAGTTAATTTCATCATCTCCAGCTTTTTCATATGCTCTGCCTTTACTGCCCAGAGTTCTGTACCATACAGTAGTACTGGTTGCACCACTGTTTTGTACACCTTACTTCTAAGCTTCTTTGTCATTCTTCTGTCATACACTACACCTGAGACTCTATGGCAGTTGGCTGCAGCCCCTCTGATTCTAGTTTTTATGTCTTCATTCAGACTTGCCTTTTCTTCAACCACCCCTCCCAGATACTTGAAGCTATTGACCTATTCCATTGTCTTCCCTTCTACCTCAATTCGCAACTTCTTCTGACTTCCCCAATTTGCTGCCATTACCACAGTCTTAGCTGTACTTAGTTTCACCCCATGTGCTTTCAGTTTTTCATTTCATTCCCTTATCCTTTGCTGAAGTTCTTGCTCAGAGTCTGCCTGTAAGGCCACATCATCTGCATACAACTTTTCTGATCTGTCCCCTCTAACCTGTTTGTTAATGCAGTCTATCACAAGTATGAACAGCAGTGGGCTCAGAACTAAGCCCTGGTGCACACCCACTCCCACTAGGAACCCTTCTGTGAACCAAATACTGTTCATACTTGAGTCATTGGGTCCTTTTACAAAGTCTGTACTAATTCTACCAATGTTTTTCGAACTTCGAACAACAGCAGTATTGTCCAAATTAGCTCTCTGGAGACCTTGTCTTATGCTTTCTCCAAGTCTAGGAATGCCCAGTTGGACTCTTTTCTCATCTCTAACCTTTTCTCAACTGTCTGTCTCACTGCAAACATTGGGTCAGTTGTGCTGCATCCTGATCTGAATCGGAGCTACTCATCTACCATCTTACTTTCTACTAAACTACATATCTGTTTATCAGTCACCCTCTCCAGAACTTTCATGCAATGTGACAGGAGTTTGACACCTCAGTACTGCCCACAGTTGGGATGTCCTCTTTGTTTTTGTACACTGGCATGAGTATGCTTATTCTCCAGTCATCTGTGATATGCCTCTCTCTCCACACTGCTATGAGTACCCCCAGGAGCCATTTCTACCCTATCTCGCCCAGCACTGTCATCATATCTGCTGTGACCTCATCTGAGCCTGCTGCTTTATCATATCTGCTGTGACCTCATCTGAGCCTGCTGTTTTCCCTGACTTCAATTTTCTAGGTGCCATTGTTACTTGTTCTAGAGTCACTCCTCTTCTGTTATTGTAGACTCTGTCTGGGGAAGTACTGCTTCTAAGGGGTTTTTCCTTCATTCAGAAACTGCTGGAAGTACTCATTCCATCTGCCTTTAATGTCTTGTAGTCTGGTAAGCAGGTTGTTGCTGTCATCCCTTATGAAGGGTGTCTTACTATCTTCTTTATCTTTCTGCCTTTGTTTTGCAACCTGGTATAGTTTTTCTGTGCCACCTACTGAGTCACTTTCCAGAAGCTGATAGAGTACCTCTGATGCCCTCTTCTTTGCTATTGCAACTCCTTTATTAGCTTCTTTGTTAGCCAATCAGTATTCCTTCCTAGCTTGGTCCATCTTTTTTTTCTCCCATTTTTCCCACACTCTTTCTTTCTTGTGATGACTTCCTGGACCTCTGCATTCCACCACCAGCTCTCCTTATGTACCTTATTTCCATACCTGGCATAGGTACATACCTGTTCTGTCGTCCTCACACATGCTGTTTTGAGGTGCTGCCATTCTTCTTCCATTCCACCTCTTTTCTCCTCTTCTCTGGATGCTAGAGCCCTGACTAATTCTTCAAACTGCTATTCATTGACCGTAGAGCCCTCTATTACCATTGCCTGTAGCTGACTGTGGCAACCAGTGATTTATGTTGTGGGCCAACTGCTTCACTGGGGATGACTTTGCTATCACTGATTCTACACTAGTGCCATTTCCTTACTAGGAGGAATTCCACCTGAGTTGCATGTTGGCCACTCTTGCATGTTATTTTGTGACTGTCTCTCTTCCTCAACCATGTGTTGGCTACTATTAAGCTATTTACCAAACAGCAGTCTAATATGGCCTCTTCTTTTTTATTCCTGTTGTGGACCCAGGCAGTCCTCATATCCTGTTCTGTCTGTCCCTATATGTGCATTCAGGTCACCCATTATTAATACCATTTCCTGCTGTCCTGCTTTATCTAATAGGTCCTGCAACTACTGTATGAATGCCCTCTTTTCCTCACTATCACATCCCTGCTGTATAGGCTGAGATTATGAATCCTGCCCTACAGGAGTCTGATTGCCATGGGTCTGTCACTAATTCTGATGATATCTCTCACTGAAGCCTCTCTCTCTCAGCAAAATGTCCACACCATTTCTAGCCTGCCCCCCTCCTGAGTAGTAGTAGACTCTGAAACCCAAACCAAGTGTCTTTGCTGCATTGCCCTTCCATTTCATCCCATGAATACACAGGATGTCCACCCTCCTTCGTACCATTATGTCATCTACTTCTAAGCTTCATCCTGTCAGTGAACCTACATTGAGTGTAGCAATTCTTAGTTCATGTTTGCCAGGTTGAAAGGTTTTACATCTAGCTTTCGCTCAACAGAGCTATCCCAGGTAACCGAAGCTGGGGAACTTTTCACCGGACAGCCAGTAACTTATTGAGCCAAGGCTGCTTGGCTTTATGGCAGGCACACACTGGCCATTAGGGGTACATACACCCCTCCCACCATTAGCATGGTTCCCTGGTGTATGTCGGAGTAGGCCGGGTCCTCAACCCATTTATTAGAGGCAAATATCCATACCCATTTGGAGACATTATTCAACATGACTGAATTATCTAGAGCCATATTTTACACTGTTAAGTAGATAGCCTTACCACAGCATACAGTCTGTGATCCATGTTCTCCTATCTTGAGGATACTGTGCACCACAGTAGATGCCCAAAGTGGTTGGTCTATACAACCACCACACACACGGCACCATGTAGAGTTTGTGCTGCTACCCACAGATCCATTCATTAGTGAGTTTGAGATGGAAACATTCAGCATATTTTCTTTTGTTTTGTAGTGAGAAGAACCCCACAGAGACACAGGGAGAACATGCAAACTCCAAATAGGCATTGGCTGGAGGTCAGGATCGAACATTGTGCATTGGAGACAAAGACCTTAACCATTGTGGCAATTGATCTATTAATATTTTGTATGCTATACAAAAAAAAATGGATGAGCTTCTAAAGCACTGTTTTGGTCAAGTGACAAAAAGTTTTGTAATGTTGCTCTAACTGAATCTACATATTTTATGTATCTAACATGAACAAAATCATTTTTTTCTGATGAAAGGAGGAATCACATTAAAAACAGACCAGATGGACAAAAATTTTTGGGCTGAGTGCCTTTGTTAGAAATGCTTTCAGCTTAGGTTCATTCAGTTATAGGGTGAGGTATCTTCTGTGTTTTTATTCATCCACAACATAAATGTATGTTTAGTATAAGATCCAGAACTGTGATGAGGACAAATGAAAATATGCCTGTCAGAGCTTGGTAGGTGTGTGCCCATTAGCACAACAAGGGTTCTAATTCTATAGGTTGTACCTGCTGAAAGGGTAAAGTTACATATTTGTGGCCTCTACCCCAAAAGTATGAATTTATACATTTGCAAATTGTTTCTTAATCAGGCTTTGAACTTTGCTTCTTGGTCTCTGAAATAAAGTAAACATTTTGCACAATATGACAGGCCAAAGTCCCACCCCACTTCAACATAAACAACAAAACTTACACAAGTAGCCCTCTGGCAAAAACTGGAGCAGCAATTTAAAAGATAGATAAAAGGCAATGCTTACACATAAAACAATATCACATGGGTGGCCTAATGGTTAAGGTGTTTGCCTTACAAACACAAGGTGCAGGGTTTGAGTCTCACTAGAGATAATTGGCTAAGCTTAAAATGGCTCGCAAGGGCAGTTAGCTTAGTAGGAATCTATGAACCTATGAACATCAGTGTGCTTTAGTATAACAAGTGCTGCAGGGACATTAGTTCTGCATAGAAACACAAAACAGCATATCAAAGAATTAGAAATGAGGGCACAAAACTAAATAGTTAATACAAGGTTTTACTTTTATACCTTACTTTGTCTGATGTGGCTGATCATTAATAGAATTAAAAGTATATACTAGAAAACTAAATTTGGCTTATATGTATTATGGTTCAGACAACTCATTTGAGAACATTTTATAGACGTTTGTACAACCCATACCTTAATCCTATTATTTCTGCATTTGAGAAGTCATGTGAGACTGGAATCTATGATAACCTTTGAAAAAAAGAGAATTTTACAAAAATATAACCTTACATATGAGAAAAAAAGCGTTATCAGACAAGCTCTCGATTGTAATATTAGGATTATGAGATCAGACATCTAATATATAGGTGTACCTGAATGGTTTTAAGTACAGCTATTTGAAAAAAAATAATATAGATTTATACAGCTACTTGAGTGAAGATACACTTATTTTTAGATTTTAAGCTATTAAGAATATTCATTTTGTTGAGATTTTACAACTTTATCTATATACATATATAATTTTGACTACTTAGGTGAAAACAATGCACAGCTGCGTGACAATTTTAGAAGATTGTTAATGACAGTTATACTCAGAAATTTCCATTTTAATGAATAAGTACTGTTTGTATGTAATTAGTTCTTGGATATTTAGTTTGAATAATTTCAGAGTTGTTTAACATTTTAAATGTAAAGATTTTATGAATCATGTAACCAGATAATGGTGTTTGATTGGTTAGTATGTTTGTCTAAATTGGTGGTGTGTTATTTCAGAGGGTAGTTCTGATGAAGTTCTATAGTTTTGAACAAAAGTGCTTACTTACTTATACTAACTATTTAGTTTTGTGCCTGCACTCCCAGTTCTTCAAGACAATGTTTTGTGTTTTTATTTGGTTACAGGTATTTTAAGCATCATTACTTTTTGTTTTAGTACTGCAGAGAACATGAAGATGTTTAAAAAATATATCTTTTTTTTTTTAATTCTAACTATAATGGTCCTTTGAATATAATGATGTATCTGGTCCAGATGATCTACATGAAGAAATTCACAAACCCTTGCCTTTGTTTGTATATGTTTATGTGTGCACAATACAAGGCGACCATTTTGTTACAGGACCTAAACTGGGACACTTGAGGGCCACTCTGGGGAGCCAGGTCTGTAATCCCATTCTCCCGGCCACCATGGGAGTGGAGATAGGGCTGCCATATCATCTCACACTGGGGCCAGCAGGTTGGCCTCCCATCCTTCACCTGGCACTGTGGGGATGCCACTTTGTGAACAGCACCACCCAGGAGGCTTGAAGTGATGCACATTTGTCGGCACCTGGCACTGTGGATGAGAGAGACTGAGGTGTACCACAAAAAGCGCAGAGTTGGGGGGACCTAGTGCCATCTCCCCTGTGAGTTTGAAAGCCCTAGGTGCAAGGCAAAGGGGAGAACCAGGGTCACAGAGGTCTGGATGAGGGACTGTCTGAGGTCTCGGCCCAGCAGAGTTCCATGAGGCTGGGAAGTTCCCCTGAGAGGCTCTAAGAGCACATGCAACACTGCATGATTTGGCAGCAGTCAGGATATATGTAACCCTGGAAAAGAGCTCTCTCCTGAGTACAAGTGAAAGCCCAGAGGTAGTCCATCCTGAAGGAAGTCTGGAAGGGAGAGAGACAGGTGGAAAGTTACTGGGACAGGACAGCTCCTGACTGGGTGAGGGGATACGGACCATGGCCCCTGTGGGATGGAAGTCTGGAAGGGGGAGAGAGGCAGATAGTGGCAAGGCTGGGCGAGCTCCTGCCTGCATGAGGGAGGGTCAGGCAGAGCTCCCCACAATGGAAGTCCTTAAGGGAGCACTGTGGTGCACAGCAGAGGGGCCTGGAGAGCTCCTGCCTGGGTGAGTGGGGTCAGACATAGCCCCCCCATGACAGAAGTCCTTAAGGGACTGACTGGCGTACAGTGGTGGGGCCTGAAGAGTGCCTGCCTGGGCAAGCGGCATCAGACAGAGCTCCCCATTATGGAAGTCCTTGAGGAAGCAGCAGGGTGGATGACAGAGGGGCCTGGAGAGCACCTGCTGGGGCAAAGGCATCCAACTTCACCCCATAACCAATGGCATCCTTGAAAAATCTCAAAGTCCCCAAAGCTGCTTTGGATGGGAAAGCAGGGGGACTATGAACCCTTCATGAGAGTGGATCTGCCTCTCAGTGGCCAGTGGGAGTTATGGAGGGGTGGAAGGGATTGGAGGGAAGCTCTCCTGAGAGAGGGTTCGAGAGCATGAGTAATCCGGCATGATTTGGAAGCCTGCAGGTAACATGGAGGCCGCAGAGTCCCCAACATGGGGGGGCGGCATGGCTGGGGAAGATCTCTTGGCCAGGTTAAAGAGTAGGCCTGTAGGGGTTGGCCCTGACAGAAGTCAGTAATGGAGCACCGGGCAGATGGGTGCATAGCCTGGAGAGCTCCTGCGTGGGTGAGTGGGGTCAGGCAGAGGCCCCCACAATGGAAGTCCTTGAGAGGGTTATAGATGGATGGTGGCAGGGCCTGGAAGGCTCCTGCCAGAGCAAAGGTATCCAACCTTACCTCATACTCAATGGCATCTGTGAATAAAAAATTGTAAAGTTCCCAGAGCTGCTCAGGATGGGAAAGCAGGGAGAATGGCTGCCCTGGGAAGCCAGGACACCATTCAGACTGAGTGGTCTAAACTGGGACATTTCTGTGTCCCAAAGACAATGTTCAGGATTCTGGGACAGAAACTTCCAAACTGAGACTGTCCTGGAAAAACTGTGACAATAACGTACTGCTATCAATTTTACCCTCAGTTTCTTGTAAAAATGCCAGCAAAATACCTATCCACAAGCCAGGCAAATTCTGTTCAAAACAATTCCTAGAGAGCAATCACACCCTTCAGTTCAGAATCCAAAATATTTATTTAAATGCAAACAAATAATGTATTTACATTTCTTTATTCACTTAA
This sequence comes from Protopterus annectens, assembly GCF_019279795.1. Classification (NCBI taxonomy): domain Eukaryota; kingdom Metazoa; phylum Chordata; order Ceratodontiformes; family Protopteridae; genus Protopterus; species Protopterus annectens. The sequence continues at coordinate 128,429,432 of NC_056732.1, read as the reverse complement.
ACCAGTGCAGTTGTCTCAAAAATACAGATTAATAAAAAAACTTGCTTTGATATTGTGCATCCCCCTCAAAAAACTACTAAACAAGAAAAAAATAAAAAAAAAATCACCAACCACAAGGTAGAAAACAAGGAATTGTTTAATAGAAAGTGCAAATGACTAAGCGCTTTTGCCTTAGTATTCCAACAGGCTTCTTCAGAGTCATTTATCATATAATAAAACCATATTTAAATATCTTTCTCAAATTTTTTTTTGATTTTTCAAATATATTTGAATGAATTCCATAGTATTTATAGATAACATCTTAAATAACTTATGTACACTACTTACATTAGCCTGACACTATAACATATCTTAATGTATACAGTTACTTTATAAGTGTGTCCAATCCATTATGAGTGTCTGATCAATTATTGTATAGTGTCAATCAAGTCAATCAAAAATAAGACTTTCCCACAAGGGTTGTTGATAAATGGCTTTGGATAAATTTTTAGTTCTTTAATTTTAATTTCCAGTAATGCTTTAGTCTTCAGTAGGCCTTAGAAGTCTTCTAGAGTTGGTATTGTGTTTGTATTCCATCTTCTTGTTATACACTTCCTTGAAATTGCAAGTATAGTCCATAATATATACATGTTTGACCTGTTCAAATGAGGACCTTCATTCACGTTTAATAATACAAGAGCTTTAGTTAAATAAAATGATTCATTAAATAAAGCTTGTAGAAAGTTATTAATACCATTCCAAAATGGCTTAATTTTAACATTCAAAGAAAATGTGGCTCCAATCTGCATTGTGTACTTGCTCACATCTCCAACATATTCCTTTTAGGGAAAAACTCATTTTACTGATTCTATCTGGGGTTAAGAATGCTCTGTGCAAGCATTTCCAATTAAAAACTTTCCAGTATTGTATAAAGGATGTATATTTTATAAATAATAAGATATCTGTTTTAATATCTTCAGTTAACTGTATTGAGTGTCCTTTTGTTATATATTTCCAATATGAGGTTTTGGCTGTTTTATAGTTTATCAATATTTTGTAACATTTTGAAATACTGTTTCCCATGTCAAAGTCATTATGTATGATTTCATATATGCATTTTGTAAATTTAGGTATTTCTTTAAATTAATTGTTAATTATTCTACTTAAATCTTGTGAATATGACAGAATACTATGTAAAGTGAGCCAGTCCTCTTATGGAATGTTGTATGTTGTTTTTATTACTTGCATATCTAAAACTTTTAGTTCTTTGATGCATTGGAGCCAACAAACAAATCCTTTCTGTTCCCAGGAATTAATAATTTATATATTTTATGTGGAAAGTTCTTTGTGACTATAAATGGTGTTAAAAGATCAAACCAGATTTTTAAATCTATATTTGCATTAATAATTTTCCTAAATGAGTCAATGTAATTTAGTTATGTTATATTGCATACTAATACATAATATGTACCATGGCAAATTGTTTTTATCTGTTGTTTGAAATTTTTTTTTGTAAATCAAATTAATTTATTAATATTACAGTTAGTAATTCTTTCCAGTTTGCAGAGTAATTTGGGCATCCAGTCTGAGATTGTTTTAGATATTGATGGTTTTATATATGTTTCTATATCAAGAAAGTTTAATCCTGGTCTGATATGATGTATTAAAGCTATTCTGTTTCTTTCGGAAAACCATAAAAATTTTATTAGGCATGAATTTATTTATCCTTTCTGGTAGCAGTTGTATTGTCAAGACTATGTATAGGATCTTGGGCAGTAAAAAACATTTTTATTAACTGTAGTCTTATCTTCAAATGTTAATATTATTTTGTTTCATTTTTCCACAGAGATTTTAATTGTATTTATGATATTATTGTAGTTTTGTGAGACCAATTCATTATTATCCTTGCATAACTCAATTCCTAGATATTTTAAGGTAGATTCTTGTTTCCCTATGATGTGATCCCCCTTAGCCTGCAGTTCTTTTTTTCTTTTTTTTTTTGTTTAAAAATAAAAACATTGATTTTGATTTATTGAACCGGAGTCCTGAAGTCATGTGAAATTTGTCAATTAATATATCTAATTCTTCTAATGTCCCTTTTGTATTAGATAATGTTAGTAATATGTTATCCGCAAATAGCATTACTTTACAATTGTATTGTTCATAAACATCTAGTCCTTTGATTTTTATATTGTTATGAATTGACTCTGCCAATACTTAAATAACCAGAGCAAATAGAATCAGTGACATGGGACACCCTTGTGTAGTTCCTTTTGCTATATATATAGATTCAGAGGTAAAAGGACCTAAATTGACATATGCTAAATTATTTTTATATATATTCTTTAGGAGATGAACAAAGAATACAGCAAATTCAAATAGCATTAGGATTTTGAATAAATAGTCCCAATTTAGGGAATCAAATGCTTTCTCAATATCTAAGCCAATTATGAGTGTTTCTTTATTTTCTTTATTAACATAATCTATAAGAGAAATTATCCTTTTAATATTGTCATGTGTGTGTCTATGATATATAAATCCAGTGTGATCATTATTTATTGTTTTGGATAGTGGTATTTTCATTCTGTTAGTTAATATTGTCATAAATATCTTATATTCATTATTTAATAATGATATAGGTCTATATGTGGTACAGAGGTTTGGGGATTTGTTTTCCTTTAGGATTGGTATGAATAAGGAATATCTCCAAGAGGATGGTATTAAAGTTTGTGACTGAATTTCTAATAGAGTTTTATGGAAGAGGGATAGTATCTTTTAAGGAAAACATTTATATATTTCCATAATTATGCCATCTATACCTGGAGCTTTATTATTTGTACCCTCTTTTTTTGTTTCTGTAATTTCTTTGTAGGATATGGGTGCTTGCAGATCTAGTTTTAATTGTTCTGGTATTTTTTTATATTAGAACCTTTTTCATCTAGATTTAATTGATCGATGTGTATATTTTCTTTTTGGAAATGTTCCATATAGTGATATCTATAGACATCAAGAATATCACCTATATCCAAGAAAATGTTCCCTTTCTTTTCATGGAAGATACTTTTAATGTTATTAGCTTTTGATTGTATTTTGATTCTTATGGATACATTATGTAGATATTTGGGAGAAGTGGCCAAGGTATTAATTTTTAGTTTTTCTAAAGCTAAACTAGTTTTGTGTTAGAATTTCATTGTATTTATTGTTTAATATTTCTACTTTATTTTCATCTCCAAATGATTTTGATTTTTTTTTCAGCTTTTACTGACAAAAGTTTGGATTGTAGATCTAATAATTCAGAATCCCATCCATTGATTTTTTTATACCAAGTTAGGGTTTTACCATATATGTAAGCTTTTAATGAGTCTCATATCATTATTTTATTTATCTCTGTGGTGTAATTACTATCTAAGAAGAACTGTAATTCAGATAATAAACCAGGGTTTGAACTCTAATTTTAGTTATATATGCTGGAATTCTGGAGTTAAAGATTAATGGTTTGTACCCATTTTTAAGTTTTAGTATCAATGAATTGTGGTCTGAAAAGGGGCAGGGAGTGATTGAGAAATTAATGATTTTAGAGTGTAAGTCATGGGCAGCAAATATTTTATCTTTTCTAGTTTGTGTACCAAATCTGTGATCTTGATGGCAAAACAACAAAGATGTATCTTCTTTAAATTTGAAAGTATCTACAAGATTAAATGATTCTACTCACTTGTTTAAAGCTTTTGATACAGCAGCGGTCTTTTATTTGTAGTTTCAGAAATATCAAATATACAGTAATAATCTCCTCCTAATATTAAGTTGCCTTTATAATTATTGGAAATGAAATCCAAGTGTTTTATAACAGTTCCTGTTCCAATGCCTGGGAACCAGTATAGATTGGCTAGGGTCCATATTCTGTTTTATATTTAACTATTACTAATGCCATAAGGCCTTCTTTATCTTCATACTTACAAATGATTTCTGGGTTAATCACATTTGTTTTCCATAGAATTGTTACCCCTTTTGTCTTTGTCTTATAAGTGGATTGTGCCAATATCATATATTCCTTAGGATTCCATTTGTAATTGTCATTTGTTTTGAAATGAGTTTCTTGAAGGAAGACAATTTATGCTTTGTTTAATTTTAAATATTTCAGTAGATTTGATCTCTTGCTAGGAATGTTTAAGTCATTGGTATTTAAAGTTGATAAAGTTAAATCCATCTTAGGTTATTTAGACTATGTATTTTTTGTTTTACTGTGACTATTAAACATTTTCTGCTGATAATTATAAAGTATATCTTCGAGCTTTTAAATGAAATTATCAGTTTTATACTTTGAGTGTTTACCAATAAAGTAATGGTTTGGTCAGGCATACTAAAAATGTTTTTGTGAAATAAATTTAAATTAATAAATGTTAACAAAACTTTGATCTGCACTAGCCATGGAATAAAAATCTTTCCTAAGCTGATGGATAAACCTAAGTCCATCAGATTATCACTCATACCTTGACAATGCAGAACATCTGAGCTCCATAAATTGAATTATCATATGGAGAATATTTGTAATAGGAATAAGCAATATATATATTATTTTGAACAGATATAGTACTATTGTAGATTAGACAGAATTCTAATACAATATAAATGTCTACTTATTGTATAAACAATTAATATTTATAAGAAAGATAGCTGACAAGCAATTCAATCATAGTAAAGTAGGATGTATCATATATAAAACCTCAGTAAAAGATTATAGCACACAGTTATTTAACATAGTCACTCTTATTGATGAAGTCTTTCAAAACATATTACTTTATATAAATAGATGGTTGTTGTTGTTGTTGTGTCTTTCGGCTTTTCCCAGTTAGGGGTCGCCACAGTGGAACTCCAGTCCACTAATGATAGGTAGTTGATTTTTATGTGCCGAGTTACCAGCCCTGATGCATACGCCCATTCACGCATGTCTCCACGCAGAAGACGCTCTAGCTGAGAATATATCAGAAGTTATATTTCATTGTTTGCCAGCATTTAAGTAATCATTTCATTTGTTGCTACCTTACTTAAAGCATCAAGTTTGTTTTATGTGAACATTCATGAAAGTTAGTGCATCTTAATTATCAGTGCATCCCTCTTCCCCCTATTTCCTACACATAAGGATTTTCATATCTGTCATTTCTTATTATAAAATGAGTAAAATTACAGGTTAAAAATAACAAATTCACTTATTGTGATTAATGATTACAAGTTTCATTTCCATATTCATAAATTGCCATTTTATGGCATATACTGAAAGTTTTTTAGATTTAAATGGCAACATTCTATTTTGTACAATCAGCAAAGGTAAAACTGAGTGATTATTGTCAATTTAATACTATTTGTTCAGAATGTGATTGTTACATTCTGTGACATTCCTAGTTCAGGCTTCTGTTGTTTTCCTTGAACAACTTTGTCAGTTTGATGGCATTTATAAAACATTAGTTACCTTGGTAGCAACTTAAGGATTATGTATGGTCAAGATGGGTTACAAAACCGCACTTCAAGTTAAAGCAATTATATTACTTGTTATGCACATTTATTTATATGAGAAAATCATCATGTTCCCCTTGATGTTCAATATAGTGTATGTATTTTATGACAAGTTAAAACATTAGTGTTATTATACACAAGCCCATGTTTTAAACTGAGTGTCTATTGTCAATTTAATACTATTTGTTCAGAATATGATTGTTACAGTCTGTGACATTTCAAGTTCAGGCTTCTATTGTTTCCCTTGAACAACTTTGTCAGTTTTATGTCATGTATAAATATTAGTTACCTTGGTAACCACTTAAGTATTATATATGGTCAAGATGTGTTACAAAAACTACAATTCAAGTTAAAGGAATTACATGACTTGTTATGCATATTTACTTATATAAGAAAGTCATCATGCTTCCCCTTGATGCTCAATGTAATGTATGTCATAGTGTTATTATACACAAGCCCATGTTATTAAATCCTGTCTTTAAAATTTAAATTCAGTAGACTGCTTTGTCTTATATGACAATTGTATATTTTATGTCTAGATTTACTAAACTCATACATTACATAACTATTGTGTGTGTTTTTTTTTACTGTTGCTTTATTTGAGAGAACACAAGCTGTAATGCTTATTCTTATTATTAGCTCCTTCCAAGCATGTTTATACAGTCCATAGACTTGAAATTATGCAACCCTTCTAGTTTCTTATTTGTCATAAGTATATTTTCATCCTTACATACACACATATCAGTACTTCAAGCATGGGCAACAATGCCCATCCAGTTTTGCCAGAATACCATTCACTAGTTCATGTTGTGTGTTTCCAGGCTGTTCTGAAAATATCCAAACCAATATTTGTCCTTTTCCATTTTACCAGCCTGTTCCATGCAGTGGCCACACTGCCAGTGAACCACTCAACACTCCTTCCATTCCTACAGATATTTCCACGAAGGAAATCTGATGACTCTCTAGCACTTCCCAGCAACCTCAAACACCCCTAGAATCAGCTATCCTCATATGCCCAACACGTCCGTGCAAGCTCACCTCCAAGACCACTGCAAAGGGTTCTGCACAAGACCAAGTGCTCTTAGTCTTTCACAGTAACTCAGACTTTCACTCTTATGTAAGTCCTTAATGTGTTTGGACCAAAATACATTTTAAATATAAAACTGCGCTTATTATTATAATTTTTTTTTTTTATCATCAAGAATCGACTTAATGAGCTAAACAAGTGTTGGGAGACCATCGATATATGAATACCACCTCTGGTCTCCCCTGAAAAGAGACCACTAGCTTAGCAGGACTAATACAGTCAACAAAGGATAAATAAAAATATATGTAATTTCTTTCCGTTTTATGCTTGAGCTGTCTATAAATAAGTCAACAATCTAGAGTTATTTCACCCTTTTCTGCTTTTATTGAAAGAAAACAAGTAAATCAGTGAGTGGTTCCAGATAATTCAAGGTCTGTCATAAGCATAAAGCAAGAACGTGTTCTTAATAACATGTCTTTGTTGAAACTGTATTTTATTCTATACTAATTAATGTTTCAATTCAAATCCTTCTGCCAGATACAATTAAAACTAAGAAAAAGTTTTTCAATATCTATCTGTCTATCTAAATCTAAATTTATATCTATATATGATATATGTATATCTATATTTATAGATATACATAATCTATATCTATCTATAAAGATACATACGCACACACACACACACATATATATATACACACACACACACACACACACACATATATATATATATATATATATATATATATATGTATATATATATATATATATATATATATATATATGTATATATAAGTAGACATTTTAATTTAAATGGTCCAAAAATCAAAATTCTAAGCAGGGACCATAGGAACCTAGAACAGGAATAGGAATAGGAACTGTAGGCTGAGAGGTTATACAGAGAAACAAGCAAAAATGGCTGCCATGAATTTTACATGATGGATAAGCCAATCAACAGGAAGTGTGATCTATGCCTTTCTTACCTAACAATAAGGTTAAGATGTAACCACTTTAGAAAGGTATGCTTTCCAAGTAGTGTGTCTTTCAGAACAGGAAATACCCAAGCTAGGAAAATATGTCTGTGGGTAGTTTCCTGATTTCCTCCAAGCTCTCAGCTGGAGAAATCTGGCATTCATATACAGCAACTGGTTTTGAAGAGGCAGAACATTCCCACTATGACACATCAAGTTAGTCATTGGCAAGAAACCACCCTCTCTCATACCCCCTCAATCTCTTACTGCAAGAAATCAGAAAAAAAACTAAAAATAATGGGTAACAAAGGCAAAAAATCAGACAGAGATTTTACGTGTTGCTTTTATAAACTTAGAAAGTTGTTAGAATAATATGCTTTTCATTAGCATGCATTTCTGAATGGTATCAAATTGGAAACTCAAATGTCTGTCATTATCTAATCACGTTACTCCTTGACAATTTGCTAGAAAACCACACATTTTATGAGAAACTGACCAAAAACTTGAGACAAAATTCTGTCACCTTAATTGGCTAAAACTGAAACATATCTTAACACTTAATCAGCTGAAAATTGTCATTTATTTTACAGAGCAACAAAGTGTCCATCACTTCCCACTATAATTAATGTGGTCCTCCCAGATTATATATACCACAAAATCAAACTCTGATGTAGATGGTTATATCAAATACTCATTATGAAGTGTCCCTCTCATTGGTTCGTGTTGCTAAAATATAGAACTCCATTTTTCCAGATGTCAGTAATAAACCCATGCAAACTACATTTTTTCTAAAAGGTTAAAAAAATGAGCATCCATTTGGATCTGGTTTTGTAAATAATATTATATTCCTTCTCATTTTACATTCCTACCATATTTTTTCCACATCATACCCTTTTCTTCTACATTGTTTTCCCTCTCAATTCTTTCAACTGCCTTTCTGCTTCACCTATCACAATTATACCATTCCTTATTAATATAATATTTTTTTCTAATACTTCTCTAGATATTCATCCATTTTAAATGTCAACTTAATTTTCCCTGGCTCTTTCTTTGCTATATTTGAAACCTTGCCCCATCATTTGCTTCACCCTACAAATTATAGGCAAAGATTTATATTTTTTTCTCTTATTGTAATAATTTTAGACAGGTGTATTACTGAGATATTTTATAACTGTGCATATTTTCTTGTATTACATACCTGTGTAGCAATCTTACTTAATGTCATATTTTTTAAGTAAGGAAGCTCTTCTCTCAGGCTTCTGCTGAAAACGAGCTTTTGCTCGGTCAGACAATCTCAGTAAACAAATGAAATAAGTAAATAAATACACACACACACACACACACACACACACACACACACACACACACACACACACACACACACAAACCCAGAGCTGTTGGACGTGCTCTACTTAAAAGAAATCCCGATCCCTCCGAGCTACACGCTCTAGGGACCTAAACTTTGTCACCACAATAAACAGAACATGCTGGAGGGATTGATTCCTGTCCCAGAGACTTCCCATACTCTGGAACAAATTATGTATCTATATCAAACAAAGGTCCTCATTAGCACTCTTCAAGAAAAATCTTGATGATTGGATGGGAAATAGGAAATTCACCCCGGGGATCACCTCTGTGGCTCTGCAACTAATATGGTACATCACTTGTCATCTGTTTTTATTATTTAGTATGGCAAAAGCCAGACTATATTTTTGGCTAGGCTTATATAGGCCCTAGGGCCAATAGCCTAGTACTTACCTATGAGCCTATCTGTACATGTGGTTTAAAATAGCCCTTTTATTATATATATATATTTTTTAAACCAAAAACATTGCCAAGAATCATCTCAGAGGCTCCTCAGAGTCGTTAAGTATTATCATCACTCTGTCTCCATTACCATAGCAACCTGGGAGTGTCTGTTTCTGTTAGTGTGTCTTTGTACTGCATACCAGAGGCTCACGATGCACCTGAAGCAACGCTTCACTTCACTGCAACTTCAAGTCTAAATTTCCTCCCTTTCAGTGAGGCAGCAGCCTGGAAAAGAATGTAGAGCAAACAGATAAAAAAAAAAAAACCTCCCAACAAGCCAACACAGCAAGAGATAACATATCCTTCCAGCCGTTCCATCTCTCACTCAGCAGACGTATAAACAAACTATTCTCTGCCAAAATATCCCAAATCACAGTTTTATCCACCCCCTTCCCCTGAATCCAGGCTAAAACACCAAATGTCTCTTCCAGATACACAAGCATCAGTAAACCTTGATCACAAGCCGCAACCCACAGCTTCCCGGAGACAAAAACTGCAACATACAATAGCTGCCAGACACAACTGCATCCACACCCACCATGTCAGGCTTAATCAAGCAGCACTTGAAGCTATGAAACCTGCCATAATTAATATTAACTATGTATAGACAGAATAATAATGACATTTGTACTAGCTGCCAGACAAGGCTGCATCCACACGCACCATATCAGGCTTGATCAAACAGCACTCAAAGCTATGATACCTGTCATAATTGATATTAACTATGTATAGACAGAATAATAATGACATTTGTACTAGCTGCCAGACACGACTGCATTCACGCACACCATATCAGGCTTGATCAAACAGCACTCAAAGCTATGATACTTGCCATAACTGATATTAACTATGTTTAGACAGAATAATAATGACATTTGTACTAGCTGCCAGACACGGCTGCATCCACACACACCATATCAGGATTGATCAAACAGCACTTGTAGCTGTGATACCTGCCATAATTGATATACAGAATAGTAATGACATTTGTACTAAGAGGTTGCTACTATTATTTAACCAGGATATACATGACATTTCTAAGTCATACTTTAACTGAAGAGGGCATTAGCCTCCATGACAGCATTTTTTTTCAAAACACTTTACTGTTACTGCTATTATATATGATGTTAATTTGTTACATTTGTCTGAACTCTGATGAATGGTACCTTGTTGAATTAGTTAATTACTTAACTTATTATAAGTAAAATCAATGAAAAATGAACCAGATAAGTATTCATCGAGTTCAAGCAGGGGAATTGAAACATCTATGTTTGTATTATATGTTGCTTTGTTTGGCTTATATATAATGTAAGTAGTAACCTATCTTGACCTACCTTTGTTTGAGAAGAATTATTGAACTCTTGGAACATTCTGAATAAATCATTACTGTTTCTCAGTTGTTTAAGAAACCCTCCTTTTTTTTAAAATAAAAACAGATGACAAGTGATGTACCATATTAGTTGGGTGTATATGACATCATCGAAAGCACATAATTACAAAACACGGAACATCGAACACAAGACATCGAACCACATAACATCAAAAGGGGGAGAAACAACATGTGGAGTGCACATTAAAAACACATTGCTATATGTAGGGGCAAGACCCCCTGCACCCCCTGCCACTTAAATATACCACTTTGGAGATCACACTTCAGTGCACTACAGTGTGGAAACAGAAGATTTCCATTTCCTACACTGTAACTCAACCTCAGAGTTGGTATATTTAAGTAGCGGGGGTGGGGGGCAGGGGGGCTTGCCCCCCTGCTTACACCCTTATTGTTCCATGTCCCCATTGGGGACAGCTATTCACAACGTTTTGAAGTTTTGGTGGTTCATTATATTGTGTTAGATGTTCCATGCTTTGTAATTATGAGCTTTCAATGATATAAACCCATATTAGTTGATACTTTCAGAGATGTAGTTGTAAGAATTATTTTTTTGGGACAGCTATCTTAGAATCAGTTTTTTGTTTCTTCTTTCTAGCATCAGTCCAAGGATTTGTTTATTTTATTCTTTTAAGAGTAGGGGCCATCCATTCCATTTCATCTGGGATAGATACTATGTTGTTTTTGATGAATATAGTAGCTTTTTCTAAGTCATTATAGGTTCTCATCTCATTGACAAAAAGTATTTTTATCTTGTCTGGAAAGGCCAGCTATGCTTTAATGTTGTTTTATTTCAACAGTTTTACTATTGGCCAGATTTTTTCCTTTTGTTCTAGTATTCTGGAAGAATAATCATTGTTAAACCTTATCAGGCTTTGATTATATTTTAAGGGTGATTTTCTCCAAGCAGATTTTAATATTAGTTCCTTGTCCAGAAATGAAAGAAATGTTATAACTATGGATCTAGGTGGAACATTTGGTGAGTTAGAAGCAGGTTTCCACAGTGCTCTATGTGCCCCTTCAATTCCAAATGAAAGTCCTTCTTTCAAGTCTAAACATTCAGGAATCCAGGTTGTTAAGAATGAAATACTGTCTTCTCCTTCAGTGTTTTCAGGCAGACCAAAGATCCTTATGTTTTCTAAGCCATCCATTTTATTAAGCAGCCATGTATTCTTTTTAAGCAGAAATTCATTTTGGAATTATTTCTCTTTGAGTCTCCCTTCAATGTCATTTAGAGAAATCTCTATAGTTGTTATTTTTGTATGGTATTGCAGTAATAGTTCTTTAAGAGTATCAGTCTGTTTTTGATAATTTAATTTCAGGTTTTCCAAGTCATTTGTAAAGCCATCCATCTTCAAAGATAGTTCCTGTAAGGTACATGTCATCAATTGCAGTTCTTTTTTCAAAGCAGCATCTGGATGAGAATTCTTTGAGTTGTTCATATTCAGTGACTCGATGTATCTCCAAGTTACTTGACAGGAAAATTTTTGTATATCTCCACCAAAAATTGATATTTATGTAGTGTAGTAGTTTATCTGTAGATTTCTGGCATTTTAAACATGAAAATAATAAAATGTTCCTATATTGTTATACTAGTTTATGGACCTCTCAAAATTCACTGCTCTCAGTTGGCCATCTAGGCTCTGCCCCCCCCCCCTCGTATTTAAATATCTTGACCAAAATGCGCGCCAACCAATCAATTTAACTTGCATAATAAATTTAAAACTATATACAATTCTTAAAGCCACCTTGTATTGTATATAATAACCTTAATACATACTTAGTAAAAAGCTTATTTACAATAAACTTTTCAGTTTAAACACTAACTATTCATTGAACTTCAAGGTTAATAACAATTAAACAATATCCTGAGCAAAAACTTAATTTTGTGTTTAGTTACATGACACTGTGCTATAGAGTTAAATGCTAGTTGCCCTCTGCTTTAATATTGGCTTTACAGAGATGTTATCATTGAGACCTGGTGCAACCATGGCATTAAATCTAAGTTGCCACCTGACTTCCTTTACCTCCACCTCAGTTTTAGCATCACCACCCCTTTCTTTGAATGAAGCTCTATCTTTCACAAAGAAAATAAACTTTTTTAAAATTATTACATTTAACACTGTGTTCATACAGGGCATTGTGTATATCCTTGTTTTTAATCGCTCTGAGATACTCTACAATCCTGTCCCTGAGCCTATGTGTAGTTTTTTTCCCATGTAGAACTCAGGGCAGGATATACATGTTGCCAAGTAAACTACCATAGAGGAGTTGCAGCTGCATTTTTCTAGACATTTTAAAGAAAAATGACAACTTTTTATGTCAGTCTTGTTTAGTAATTATTTTCTTTTTTTTTCTTGTTTAGTGTTTTGTGTGTGCCTGTTGGTAGTTTTGTGTGGTTCTGTTTGTGGCGAACACCCCCCCCCTCAAAAAAGCAGAACATCAATGCTTTTTCACTGTATACTTGCCAAACAAAATGTAACTACTGTAGGATGATCCTTAAGCAGAATGAGGGGCTGAGATGAGTCAGAAGTTCATGGTGTGGTAGGTCAGGGTGACTTGGAGACCTGTGGAGTGGAAGTGGGTGCAATGCTGCAGGAGGAAGGGAATAATAGAAGATGATGATGATGTGGTTAAGATCAATAGGATCTCTGACGATCCTAAAGACTGTGCCAGTCAATTGCACAGAGAGCAAGGGAGAGAGAGAAATGAGAAAATAACAGGGTCATAGTAGATATGTGAGGCAAAGGATTTAGAGGGAGGAGGTGGGCACAAGAGGCCAAGAATGTAACAAATATGACAAATATAGAAGGGAAGAGATGACTGATGTGCACAGACTAAACAGGAGGAGGGACACAAGAAAGAAAAGCAGTGGGAGAGGATGGTAAGGTTACGCTTTGGTAGCTGGAAACAGTGACAAGGATGGTGTACTCGGGCATGCTGTGGAGTGAAAAGAAACAAATTGGGTGTACTGTACAGTCATACTGAACACAGCAAATGTATGCAGAGTGCAACCAAGTGTATAGATGATAAGGAAAGCTCAGTGCAGCACAAAATATGAATGTCAGTAGCAAGTTCTCCCCCACACAACAGAACAATAAAGTATAGCAGATCAAAATCCCAGAATGCAGCATTTATTATCCATTCTAGTGAAAAAGCTCAAATGACCACAACCAATCCAAACCTCTAGCACCTTTACCATGACATACAGTCTAATCTGTATATAATGATTAACAATCCATAATCAGATATTTAGATGGTACTCCACGTACTCCACAGTCTGTAGATAGCTAAGGCATCACTAGCTTTGCTTAACACATACCACAAACAGCAGTACTGGTTCTGTAACCCAAAGCCAAGAGAAGAAATAGTGAAACCCAGTATAATGAAAAAGAAAATGCTATTCTGCTTAAAAAAATAAATAAAAAGAAATTCGTACATTTACAGTTACAGGGTTAACTCAAGTCACTCCAATGGAGCTCAGGAAGTTTGCACTGTAATTTCCAGTGGGCGGAGCCTAAGCCTTTTGACAGAATCAAATTATGTCCTCACATTTCAAACAAATGTTCATATCTCTTGAACCATAATGGTTATGAAAGAAGTATAAATGGCATGCATTTATTTTATTTATTTAACATTTGTTTACTGGGAAAGTCCAACTGGGTAACATGAAAAGGATTCCTGCACGTGAAGCACTTGCACGGTCCCAAGGTAATATGAAGCAAAAAAAAGAAGCAGAACCAGCAAACCATGGATCCTGAACATCAAACTTTTATTGTGCCAGGTTAAAAAACCTCCACATATTTTGCATTTTTGCAACAGACCGGTTTCGGTAGGATACACGCAACCTTCATCAGTGAATAAAATAAAGTAAAACAAAAATGTAACAGAGCTATATATAGAGAGGTTACACAGAGCCCATTGGTTGATTCAAAAATTATCATTGAGACCAGGTGGGAATAATCCCCCCAGTTTGATAATCCATTTCTTTTCTTTAGTGTGTATCCTACCGAAACCGGTCTGTTGCAAAAATGCAAAATATGTGGAGGTTTTTTAACCTGGCACAATAAAAGTTTGATGTTCAGGATCCATGGTTTGCTGGTTCTGCTTCTTTTTTTAAAGTCCAACTGGGACAGAGCCCATTTTCAGCAAAGGCCTGCCTGAGGAGGAATGCTCCAAACGCATGTCTTTGGCATGTGGGATGAAAGCGGAGCACCCGTTGAAAATTCACATGAACACAGGGAAGATATGCACACTCCACACAGAAAGCACCCCAGCCAAGAATCGAACTGGTGAACCTCTTGCTGTGAGGTGACGGTGCTAAACGCTGCACCACTCCACCAACCAGCACAAATTCACCACAAACTATTTTTATAGTTTTAGTATTCTTTAGGTTCTAGGTCTTAAACCTAATTTTATAAGTCAAAGTAAACATGGTAACTGTTACATTTGTAATATTTTGTAAACAACTTACAATATCTCAGCAGCCACTCAAGTTACACACATACAGTCAGCAGCCAGCATTTTATTCAAATAGCTGAGAGTATTCATATGAGGCTAAGGAGTTCTGTCTATTTTAATTGGTTGTTGAGATATTTACAAAAATGTGTAAATTATATCTATATAAATTAATATCATAAAAATAACAGTTAATATCTATTTACCTGCACTAGGCAGAGGCCAAATATTAATGCAGTTGAGTTTGCCAATGTGTAACTTTTAAGATAAAATCTTTTAAAACCTTGTACATGTACGGTTTTGCGATTATTGATGCAAATATGAACAATCAATGTTTTACACCTAGACGTGTCAGTAGGAGTTAACTGCAGATGTACCTGGCGGCATTACTCGCATATAATGAGCTGTTCTGCAGAGGGGCTTTGCTCTACTCTGCCCCTTTGACATGGGGAGGCTGCATCCCCCTCAGTTTTGTGGTTGCAGTTCTTTCAAGAACAGCAAATACTCTGTGATACTGCAACCTCAGATTTAGTATGCCTTCCTTATTCCCCCGTATTTACTAATGTAATTCTTATACTGGGCACCGTATGGTGACCATGTTTGCCCCTCCAGGTGATAGAGGCATGCAACATAAAACCAGTTCTCTCTACTCATGTATATGGTCCTGCTCTGGACAGATAGGGGCAAATGTGAAAGGTCACCTAATAGGAGATGTAACCACCAGTACCATACTTCCACACTTTGAGTGGTTAGATATTGAATTATCTTGGATTTATTTGAATGGTTAATTTGTGACTGCATTTTAATTTGTTATTGATGGTATTTACTATTGTTGTTGTTCAGTTGCTTAGTCATATGCAAATCTTCATGACTTCAGGGACATTAGTACATCAAGCCTCTGTCAATAACTACTTAAGTTCTTTCAAATTTATATTCATTACGTACTGCTGCCCCTCCATCTTAGCCTCTGCTGCACACTTCTTCTTTGCCTTTATATTTTTATATTTGAAGATATGTGTATCATGAAAGCGCTTACCTGAGTGAATAAATTTACCCTGGATTTTACCTACCTTTTATTTATCCTTGGACTGTGCTTAAACTAGGACATTCTGTGCCTTGGTTGCTTCACCATTTCTTTGTGGATTTTTATTAATTTCCATAAGTATTGACTGATTTGATCTTTCTGCAGTCCATCAAATTCACAAATATTTCTCCAATATGTTTGCTCAAAAGCATTGAGCTTCCAGTACAGCATCTTACTTATAATAATACAACTCTCACAGACAGATGCTATTACTGGGAAACCCTAATTTAACAATATGGTCATTGTTGACAATGTGTTGCAGTTTCTCTTTAAACTTGACATGCCTCTCTTTCCAAGAAACAAGCATCTATTAATTCCTTGTCTGCAACTACTATCTACAGAAATCCTTGAGCTCAGAAAAATAAAGTCTGTGACTGTCTTCACTTACTCGCAGTCCATCTGGAAGTAATTAATAGAGCTAGAGAGCATATGTGAGCATATACACACACACACAAACACACAGATATATATATATATATATATATATATATATATATATATATATATATATATATAGCATCACATTCAAGTTATCACGTTAATCTCAAGTGGTATATAAAAGCAATCAAATCACTGTTGATCTCCACTATGTTTTACCAGTTTTAATAAAGAATGTTTATGATTTGCTGATGACTGTTATGAGTTTTTTAAAGGTATGTAAGTAGTATTACAGTTTGCTTCATCGGGTACCTGTCAAATCTTCGAATGCTCAAAATTTCGAACGTTACATGGTTGAGACCAAACGTTCGAAATGTTCAGTACTCAAAGATAGATTTTCAACGGCACCGTATGGTGCAGATTGGGAGAATTTCCTTTTTCTTCACGGAAGTGCGGTCTCGGAGTTGGTATATTTAAGTAGGGGGAGCGCAGGGGGGCTTGTCCCCCTCCCTACACTGTTAAAGTGTTTTTTCTGTGTTTTCTTTTTTTTTTTTATGTTCGAACATCCTAATGTCGAACATTTGGTCTCGGCCATGTAATGTTTGACATTTTGGATGTTCGAACATTTAACATCATCACAGTGTGCCATATTGTACAAGTTGGTGGTGCACTTCCAGGATTTTTTCACTTTATTTCTCTGTAGTACAACTGTAGAGCTGTAATATATAAGTTAGGGTGTGACATTGGGTTTGCCCCATGTTTTTTTCTTTGTTTTTCAGTTATGTTTGGTTAAGAGTGTGTTCAGGTGAGATGTGCTTATATCATTTGTGTTTAGATATTCTGATTTTAGATCAAATGACATACATTCATATAGACTCTCTCTCTCTCTCTAGATATATATATATATATATATATATATATATATATATATATATATATAGACATACATAGTATATGTTTATATGGTTTACCTCCATAATGTTGACAGCCACAATGGTAAACCCATTTCTGTGAACTCCAGATTGCACTTTCACAAAACCTAGAATGCCAATATTCTGAACCGCAAAATCTTGCCCCCTTTTTGACCTATGTTAGCACTTGTTTGTAGGTGTGGTGCAGTCAAAAATGTCACTTTTGATGGTTTGTTAGCTTTCTGAGGTTTTGGTGGTATGGGTTTTGTGGAACATTGTGCACGTTCACCATTGTGACCTTCAACATTATGGACGTAAACCATATATATAAAGTTTTAAGCTGACCAACGGGCATCCAGCCACTATGCTTTTTGCTTTCATCTTCATCAACAGACTTTTCAACTCTTCCTCTTTCTCACTTTCAGCAATCATACTGGCATCATCTGCATATTTGACATTGTTAATATTTTCCAAGCAATTTTTGAGTATCCGATTTGTCTAATCCAGCATTTGGCATGATATACTTGGACTATAAATGAAATAATTGAGTGACAATATACAACCTTGTAACATGCATTTACCAATCTTGAACTTTCAGTTATCCCATATTCAGTTCTAAGTCACTTCTTGTTCTTCATATAGATTCCTCTGGAGGCAGGTAAGGTGACCCAGTATCCCAAGTTCTCTAAGATCTGTAATCCATAAATCAAAGGATTTAGAGTAGCCAGAACACAAAAGTAAATGTTTTTCTGTAACTCCTTTGTTTTATTTTGTTTGTTGTTATTGTCCATTGGATGTTGACAGCTTGATTTCTGGTGCCTCTGACTCTTGAAAACCAGCCCATATATCAGGAAGTCCTCTGTCAATATATTATTGGAGTCTAGATTCCAGGATCTTGAGCATTAATTTGCTAGCATGTGAAACAAATGCAGTTGTTTGATGATTTGTTCTTTGTTTGGTTATAGAATATAAACTGAACTTTTCCTGTCCAGTACCTACTATTGTGCTTTCCAGATTCTCTGAAAATCAGGATTTAGCTTGACATATTTTCCTGAACTCCCTTGCCTTGTTCTCTCCTTTCCTTGGCCACTCCTACAACCTCCACAGACAGTTATTACTCATTTGAGCAAAACCCATGTAACCAAAACCAAGTTACTGAAGCCTCAAAATAATGAAACATTAAAATAATGAAACACAAAAAAGTTACTGACCTGCAGTCAGTTGCAGCAGTAGCTAACTGGATGGAAATATGCCCTTTTCCACAAGATAGTGTGCTCTCTCCAAAGCAAAAAACACAGCATCCATGGGACCTGATGGTGTCCCCGGCTGTGTGCTCCACGAACTCAACGAGGAATTAAACCCACAGCTAGGACAGCTGTTTAATCATAGTCTTACCTCTGGATACGTACCCAGGGAGTGGCGCACTGCAACTGTGGTCCCACTTCACAAAGGCGGTGCCTCCACCGACCCTGGAAATTACCGGCCCATTAGCTTGACAAGCCTTATCTGCAAAGCCATGGAGAGGATCATAATGGACCTCATAAATAAAGACATAGGAATTTGCAGACTTTGGATCCATCCCAGTTTGGCTTTGTCAAAGGCAGATCATGCCTTCTAAACTTGGTTGACTTTTGAAACAGTCACCAAAGCCATTGATGAGGGAAAGGCAGTCCATACAGCCTACCTCGATCTGGCGAAGGCCTTTGATACAATACCCCACTCGGGTATCATTGAAAAACTCATCAGCTTAAATGTTAACCCATACATCACAAGATGGGTTGCAAACTGGCTGAGTGACAGAACCCACAGGGTCAGAGTTGCTGGCGCCATGTCAGACTCAAAGCCTGTCACAAGTGGTGTACCACAGGGCTCAGTCCTGGGCCCACTCTTGTTTGGCATCTACTTTTCCAGTACAAGCAAACACAGGAGGGTTATGGCTGACAAAGTTTGCAGATGACTGCAAACTGGGCGCCGTAGTAGAAAACACATCTGACACAGATATCCTTCAGAAGGGTCTCACAGAAGCGGATAACTGGTGCCAGAGCCATGGCCTAAAGTTAAATGCCAAAAATGCATAGTCATACCCTTCGGGAAAAACAAGGTTACCCCTAGCTACCAAATAGGTGGCAATCCACTGAGTACAGAAGAAGTTATCAGGGACCTGGGGACCCAGGTTGATAGTAGTCTGTCATTCGACACCCATGTAGCTAAAGTAGTTAGGAAGACCTTCTACATTGCCCACCTTATCATGAAGGGATTCTCATCTAGATCAAGGGAGGTCATAGTCTCCCTATACTCATCACTCATCAGACCAATGATTGAGTACAATGCCCCATTCGAATGTATCTGACCCGACACTTGCAGCAGCTGGAGAGGCCACAAAAGTTCCTCACCAAAAGGATAAAGGGTCTCAAACATCTGTCCTATGCTGCCTGACTGAAAGAACTCCAGCTCTATTCAGTCGCACCGCTTGCTCAGAGGTGACCTTTGCCTAACATACAAGGCCATGTCAAACCCAGATTTGATGAATATGCTTCACCTCAAAAATCTAGATCCGTCAGAGCCACAAGGGCGGGAGACTTAAACCTCGACACGGCTATTAATAGGACGTGCTGGAGGGATAGATTCATCACCCAAAGACTCCCTATGCTGTGGAATAAAATCCCGGTATATGTGAGGCAGAGCACCTCGCTGGCCTTGTTCAAGAGAAATCTTGACCAATGGATGGGAGATCGCAGATATACCCCAGGGATTACCTCAGTGTCACTGCTCAACAGAGGCACAGCAAAATAATGGGTATAGTTCCCCATACTAAAGGGGTGGCGTAAGCCACAAAACTATGGGCTAGGCTTATAAATGCCCTCGGGCAGATAGCCTAGTATGAACCTATGAACCTATGAACCTATAATCTTTGTGTTGGTATATTTAAGTTAGGGCTTGCCCCCTGCAAAAACAATGTACATACTGTTTTCTCATGTTACTTTAAGGCAGTGTGGACTTATGGGAAGGGATAGTAGTAGTATGATGTTGTAGTGGTGTTTGGTGATAATTTTTTTTTCTGTTTGTTTCCGGACGGTGAGGATTTTCCGGTAAGTTATTTTCGAGTTTTTGAGTTTTGTTATTTTGAAATTTAGGTAACTTGGTCTCGGTTATATGGGTTTTGTTCAAAGTAGACCCATATAGATACATATACATACATGTACATATATATAAAATATGTATGTTAAGTGGTTGAACTAGCAAATGTTCAACCACAGAATGTTGTTGTTTGTCTTTCGGCTTTTCCCGGTTAGGGGTCGCCACAGCAGAACTCCGGTCCGCTAATGATTGGTAGTTGGTTTTTATGGTGTCATGTTGCCAGCCCAATGCCCAACCTTCAATGAAGGCATGCCCATTCAATGCATGTCTTTCAAACACCCACTCGACCGTGGGGAGGACATGCAGACTCCACACAGAAGGCACTCCCAACCCAAGCCGAGAATCGAACGGGAGAACCTCTTGCTAAAAGGCAACAATGCCACCGCGGAATGTAAATAGTTAATAAAAAATAAATTGCACCCCCTTCACTGAATTTTTTTACAGGAGGTAATCCCCTGTGCCCTCTACCCCCCACCTGCAGATTAATTGATTCCAACTCTGAAAATGCACTGTAGTGGGGAAAGGTAAAATTCCAATTCCCAGTGATCTCACACATGCAAATAATGGCAAAATGTAGGAGGTATATTTTCTAACTATTTTCCCGGTATTTGCAGTGTCCAACAATGGGCAGTTTGAATGCATTTAAGGATCTCACACACACACACACACACACACACACACACACACACACACACAGCTGTAGTGATAAAAATTGAAAGTTTTTAATGCTGACTGGTGTTTCGTTAATAAAATAGATGCTCAGCAGGTGTTCAATATCATCAATCGCTAGGTTTGGGAAATATGCCCTTATGCCCTCTTCCCAGGGACTGTGAATAATCAGAGTTGGAATAATTAGCACGAGGAGTAGCCCCCACATGGAGGGGGTTGCAGGGGGCATACCTCCTTCAAAAAACATATTTATCAACATTTTGTTTATAATGAGTTGACATTTCAGTTGTTGCTATTTCCGTTGTTCGAAGATAAATTCTTGACGCATATGTAGTTTAAGATTTGTTTAAATAGCATTTTCTTTATTTGTATGCATTTTATTCTTAGCTGAAATACCATGATTTTTTCAATAACATGTCCTTTACATATGATTAGGATTAACAGGAATTTCAACCTAACCAAGTTTTGTGACCATTTATGCCTTGATGGTACCAATTCTTAGACTGTACCCCTTTTCTCTAGGAGAGCTAGGCTACAAAAGCATGGGGGAAATTTGTGGGTCCCCATGCAGTCATCTAGGTCCCATTTAAATGATGATAGAGTACCACACCAGTTAATTTTCAGTCTCTTCCAGAGATGGGAAGGCAGTGTGTGGTGACTCTCTGTCTCTCTCACATCATATTTTATTTGTCTGTTGGTGATGATTTAGATCCCCATTTCTGGTATTTTGTAGAACCATTAGACTTGTGAAGGTAGAACAGAGCTAGAATAACTGGACCTGTACTTTCATGGAAGGCAAGAGATAAATCTCCATTCAAGGATCTGTAAAAAGCTGCAATGCTTTCAGTCTCTCCTAGTAGCTCAGCATCCTTAAGATCTTGATGATCTTAGTTTCGATACTCTAGGGTCATTCGAGTTGCTTGGTATGTCTAGTGAGGTCTATATAAAACAAACAGAAATATCCCAGAGTTTCCTAGCTATGAAAATCACTAGCATAAGGTTTGGAACCTCACCAAAGCTCATAACTTGCTCTTGCAGCTTTATTAATTTAAACCTTAGAAATGCATCATCCCTACAAACATTGCCCCAAACTTCAAATAGATAAGAATACATATCAACCCAATTCTCATTTTTTAACTCCATGTGCAAAAAAAAAAAAAAAGAAAAAAAAAATTTAAAGATCCATGAAACTCTACTTTGGGCCTGGAAAATTTCTCAGATTCTCTTTCATGAAACCACACTGATGGTCCTAATATGTATTCCCAGTAATCGTCTTACTTCCCTACAACTTACAACCAATAAGATATGCCATTGTATTGCTCCTGCAACAAAAACAGAACATTCCTGCTCATTACAAAGCCAAATGGATTCCAATTCAGCCAAGACCAGAGCTACTCCTTAACAAAATCATCTTTCCGGCAAGTAACTTCACAATTAGGGAAAAGTCCTATAATTTTACATCCCAGCCAGAGCACTCCCTCTCTGTACAAATCACTATCACCTCTACCAAATAATGCTGCATCCACAGTTACCCCTATTTGGACCTAAATTCTGGGAATGCATGCCATCAATCTTCAAGACTCTGCCTCCCTCACACAATTTAGAAAAGAATGCCACTGCAACACAAACTTAACATACCCCCTGCCTGCATCCTCTAACCTACATTCTGTCTGATTAAACCAACTAATTCATCTCTAACATTTTTCCTTCATTCTGTGTGTGTACAATCATTGCCTGTCTCAAGCACCAGTATATCTGCAATATACACCAAATAATAGAATCTCCTGTTAGTAACTCACTCCCCGTATATGAAAGTTCTTTAAGCCAGAAGTTCAGATGTTAGTCACAAATTTGGCGCCAAAACGCCAATTCAAACACTAGATAAGACCAATACACTGGATAACTTCTTTAAATGTTGACTTTTCAGTCCAAAAATCAAAACGTTGGTATAAGAAAATATTTATTCGGTAAGCGCTTTCGCTGATAAGCTTTGTCAAACCACAAACAAAAAGAAACACAGGCTGCTATATATACTATTTCAGAGTCAATTATCAAATTAAAACAATTTAGTTTTAAAAAGACACCTTCCTTTTGCATTCAGAGTTTTGAACCATACTCAAACATATTATATTAAAACATTTCAATTGCATATAAACTTGGTGTGCCTATTAAATTTTAGACATTTCTTTTGTCTTAAAAACACATCAATTTTACTGCTTGTTAAATTGATAACAACAGGAACAGTGCAAATAATTTTAAAATATATCTTAGTAACTTCAAATATATGCACATAATATACAATTGCATATGCACATACATGCATGTACACATATACACATACACACAAAAAAACATGATATATGTCTACTTATATACATCTACTTATATACATACACATATGCTAACCCATACACACATATAACACATAAAAAATCATACACAGTGTAATTACTCGGGTGTATGCAATAAAAATATGTACATATATCCAAATATAAATCTTGACTATAAAATTACATATAAAAATATATATATATATGCATATGTACAAAATTTATCATTATATTTCATGTTAAATTCATATATGTGGTAATGTTCATTAAAATAACTTGTTTAATTTATGATTTTTAAATTTTATGTCTTCTTTTTTTAAGGCTTGGTTTCAATGGAACTCTATCATTAAGGCCAGGGTAACGATGTGCTTTAGTTCTTATAATCCATTCTGTCTCAATGGATTCTGTTAAATTTCTAATATCCCCTTCTCTTATGTTAGTTCCAGTTACTTGTAATGCTGAAAAGGTGAAGGTATGTGTTTCTCCTGCACTAATAACATGTTTGGATAGTGCGTTAACTTCAGAATGAATACGAATTTGATACAAGTGCTCTCTTATTCTTTCTTTAAACATTCTGTCAGTTTTTCCTATATAGTAGGATGTGCACATTAAACATCTCGCTAGGTAAATCACATGCTTAGTATTGCAATTAGCTTCTACCTTTACATCAATAAATTCACCTGTCAAGGGATGTATAAATGCATTAACATTTGATATATACTGACAATAATTGCACCTATTACAAGTTGTAGTGCCTTCATAACTCTTATCAACATTATCTATGTTTAAAACATTGCCACACAGTAATCTATGTAAATTATTCTTATTCCTGTACGCAAAACTGGGTATTTCTTGTATAAATTTGGACACTTCTGAGTCTAAATTGAGAATGTCCCAATGTCTATATACAGCTTTTTATCTCTTGTATGTCTTGTGTATAATATAAGGTATATCTTAAATATTTCTTCTCTTGTATTGTTTCTTCTTTATTTTGTAAAGTGTATGTTTCCTTACCCAATTCTGAAAAGAAAGGACATGCTCGATTGTAACGTAATTCTTTAACTGTTTGGCTAGCATCTGCTATTTCTGTTGGAGTATATAGTCTTTGACTAAATCTATTCTCTAAGTCTATTAATTCTTGATCAAACATAGTAGTTGAGGCATTTAGCCTCGAGACCCTCATACACTGACCTTTTAATATATTTCGAAATATATGAGGTGGGTGCATGCTGTCTCTATTCAAAAGACTATTCTTGTGGCATGTTTTTCTATGTACTCCTGTGTTATAGAATCCGCTAGGCAAACGCATAATGTTAACATCTAAGAATGATATCATATCTCTAGAAAAAAACAAAGTAAATTTTAAAAAAGTTGTTAATTCATTAACCTCATTATGAAAAGTAATTAAATCTTCCTGTTTGCCCATCCACAAAAAGAAGAGGTCATCCGCAAATCGTTTGTAGAATACCACATTGTGTCTATATGTATCTAATTTAAGCATTTTATCCTCTTCCCATAGGGCCATAACTAGGTTGGCGTAGCTATTGGCACATGATGTGCCCATAGCTACGCCATCCTTTTGCAGGTAATACTTTCCATCAAATATGAAAACATTACTGTCTAAAACTAAGTTTATATGCAATTGAAATGTTTTTAATATAATATGTTTGAGTATGGTTCAAAACTCTGAATGCAAAAGGAAGGTGTCTTTTTAAAACTAAATTGTTTTAATTTGATAATTGACTCTGAAATAGTATATATAGCAGCCTGTGTTTCTTTTTGTTTGTGGTTTGACAAAGCTTATCAGCGAAAGCGCTTACCGAATAAATATTTTCTTATACCAACGTTTTGATTTTTGGACTGAAAAGTCAACATTTAAAGAAGTTATCCAGTGTATTGGTCTTATCTAGTGTTTGAACTGGCGTTTTGGCGCCAAATTTGTGACTAACATCTGAACTTCTGGCTTAAAGAACTTTCATATACGGGGAGTGAGTTACTAACAGGAGATTCTATTATTTGGTGAATACTGGCTTATATCTGTTTCCTGTTGGTTCTCTTGATTTTGCCAGGGACATTCATTTTAATACTACACATTTTAACTTTGGCTTCACGTTTTGTCCCTTTCGGCAACCCCATGACGAATGTTGTGAGCAACGACGGAGATGTGGGCGTTGAGTTACCCTATAATCCTAGCCGTACCAGCAAACGCACCTCTAAGGAACGCTTAGAATGCTGTTTAGAGAACAGCGTGAACCCGCTGACAGAGTGTGATCTATCTTCAGTGGAAGGAGAAACTTCATTGAATGCTGTCGATACAGGAAGAATCAACACAATACTCAGTGGCATGGAGCTAGAGTTACTAAAACTGAAGCGGTTACAAATGCAATGCTTCCATTTTGAAACATGCATCAGCAAGCGGATTATACCTAGGGGCTTGAGAGTGCTGAAAATGCCGACGACCGGCAACACATATCCAGAGCTTTTACGCCGATGGCAACAGCTCAATATAGAGGTGAGCTTGAAATATATGCTCTTGTTAAATGAATTTTTCTTACCAGAAGAAAGGCTCTTAAATGAGTCTATTAAGAAAAGTCAAGATGAACTGTACAGTCAATTTAAAGAAGAAAATATTGACTTTAAACTAGAAAAAATTATGGATAATGTTATGTTGTTTGAAAAAAGACTTATGGAACAGAAAAAGCATAAGTTATTAAGAGATATTAATGATTTTTCAAACGGGCAGGTCTTTACCTGGCCCAGATTTAATCCTAATAATGTTACATCTTCTAATACACGTTACAATGTAAAAAGATATGATGCTTCCAATGTTGTTGACACTAATACCAATATAGGGGTTGCAATTAATAATTTTGAACGAAAAAACAGTGCGACTTTGAATACCATGTCTAGAACTACTAATAACGTAGTAAATGTTGATTTTAGTGACAATTCTGATGTTATGAGAGTGAATGAACAGTCAATAGAAGACATTGCATCTAGTGCTAACCAGGACACAGTCAGAGACAATGGAACATTTAATCCCATTAGTGGTGGTAACAGCGTACCCACGGGAGAACATTTACCTACAAATTCTATGCAGGTGGTACGCAGTAAAATAAGACCACACTTGACATCTTCTGTACAAGGTGAAACACATGAACTGACATGCCCTTTCCCCATAGCAGATCCACGTCAAAAAAACAGGGACCACTCTATGAGCAGGGGCAGACAAAAAAGAAAAGCCCCATTCAACGATTCAAGGGAGCCCACTATCAAAAAGATGTGGGAGAAATTAACTTAGTCCATAACTTATCTCACAGACCATTAGATAAGTTTGAGCTAGAAGTTTTGAATAAAGGTCTGTCATTCATACCTACAAAAACTAGTAATATCACTGATTCTATCTTGGATCTAAAGTTATTTTCCAGGAATTTACAACTAAAGGTAATGTTTAATGATATTAATTCTAATCAATATATCACCAAATTTAAAAAACCTAGTTTAATGGTTCCTAACTTACATCCCTCAATAGAAGTTTTTTATAAAGCTGTTGAGAAGGATTTATATAGTTTAAATAGCAAGAAAAACAAAGTTAAGAAAGGTAACCTTACTTTAAGACAATCCAGAGCTTTGAAGAATTTAATGCATGATAAAAATATCACAATTAGGCCAGCTGATAAGGGCGGCCCTACTGTAATTTTTGATACTATTGATTACAAAACAAAAATGAATGACATGTTAAAGGACCCAAGATATTATAAAGAGTTACATCATAATGATGTTATACGTATCATTAACAGTGTTCATAGTAATTTGGAAGAGTTATATAAGATGGGCATTATTGACTTTGATCTATATGGTTATTTATTAGTAGAAGAACCCGTGATACCAATTATTAAGGGTTTACCGAAAATCCATAAATGTCCAACAAAAACCCCCCTATGAGACCCATTGTCTCAGGGAGAGAATGGGTAACGGAGAATATTTCGTTTTATTTAGAAAAAATACTGAAACCCTTGGTACAAGATCAGAATACTATTCTAAAAGATACTAAAGAATTCCTGTTAGATTTTTATGAAACAGTGACACCATTAAGCAATATAAATAACTTGATACTTGTTACAATGGATGTGATTTCATTATTTACAAACATTCCTAATGATAGGGGCCTGGAATTCATACACTTATTTTTACAGAGACATTCCAACTTTTCCATCAACAGAATAGAACTACTATGTAGTTTAATGGAGTTAGTTTTAGACAGTAATGTTTTCATATTTGATGGAAAGTATTACCTGCAAAAGGATGGCGTAGCTATGGGCACATCATGTGCCAATAGCTACGCCAACCTAGTCATGGCCCTATGGGAAGAGGATAAAATGTTTAAATTAGATACATATAGACACAATGTGGTATTCTACAAACGATTTGTGGATGACCTCTTCTTTTTGTGGATGGGCAAACAGGAAGATTTAATTACTTTTCATAATGAGGTTAATGAATTAACAACTTTTTTAAAATTTACTTTGTTTTTTTCTAGAGATATGATATCATTCTTAGATGTTAACATTATGCGTTTGCCTAGCTTATTCTATAACACAGGAGTACATAGAAAAACATGCCACAAGAATAGTCTTTTGAATAGAGACAGCATGCACCCACCTCATATATTTCGAAATATATTAAAAGGTCAGTGTATGAGGGTCTCGAGGCTAAATGCCTCAACTACTATGTTTGATCAAGAATTAATAGACTTAGAGAATAGATTTAGTCAAAGACTATATACTCCAACAGAAATAGCAGATGCTAGCCAAACAGTTAAAGAATTACGTTACAATCGAGCATGTCCTTTCTTTTCAGAATTGGGTAAGGAAACATACACTTTACAAAATAAAGAAGAAACAGTACAAGAGAAGAAATATTTAAGATATACCTTATATTATACACAAGACATACAAGAGATAAAAAGCTGTATATATAGACATTGGGACATTCTCAATTTAGACTCAGAAGTGTCCAAATTTATACAAGAAATACCCAGTTTTGCGTACAGGAATAAGAATAATTTACATAGATTACTGTGTGGCAATGTTTTAAACATAGATAATGTTGATAAGAGTTATGAAGGCACTACAACTTGTAATAGGTGCAATTATTGTCAGTATATATCAAATGTTAATGCATTTATACATCCCTTGACAGGTGAATTTATTGATGTAAAGGTAGAAGCTAATTGCAATACTAAGCATGTGATTTACCTAGCGAGATGTTTAATGTGCACATCCTACTATATAGGAAAAACTGACAGAATGTTTAAAGAAAGAATAAGAGAGCACTTGTATCAAATTCATATTCATTCTGAAGTTAACGCACTATCCAAACATGTTATTAGTGCAGGAGAAACACATACCTTCACCTTTTCAGCATTACAAGTAACTGGAACTAACATAAGAGAAGGGGATATTAGAAATTTAACAGAATCCATTGAGACAGAATGGATTATAAGAACTAAAGCACATCGTTACCCTGGCCTTAATGATAGAGTTCCATTGAAACCAAGCCTTAAAAAAAGAAGACATAAAATTTAAAAATCATAAATTAAACAAGTTATTTTAATGAACATTACCACATATATGAATTTAACATGAAATATAATGATAAATTTTGTACATATGCATATATATATATTTTTATATGTAATTTTATAGTCAAGATTTATATTTGGATATATGTACATATTTTTATTGCATACACCCGAGTAATTACACTGTGTATGATTTTTTATGTGTTATATGTGTGTATGGGTTAGCATATGTGTATGTATATAAGTAGATGTATATAAGTAGACATATATCATGTTTTTTTGTGTGTATGTGTATATGTGTGCATGCATGTATGTGCATATGCAATTGTATATTATGTGCATATATTTGAAGTTACTAAGATATATTTTAAAATTATTTGCACTGTTCCTGTTGTTATCAATTTAACAAGCAGTAAAATTGATGTGTTTTTAAGACAAAAGAAATGTCTAAAATTTAATAGGCACACCAAGTTTATATGCAATTGAAATGTTTTTAATATAATATGTTTGAGTATGGTTCAAAACTCTGAATGCAAAAGGAAGGTGTCTTTTTAAAACTAAATTGTTTTAATTTGATAATTGACTCTGAAATAGTATATATAGCAGCCTGTGTTTCTTTTTGTTTGTGGTTTGACAAAGCTTATCAGCGAAAGCGCTTACCGAATAAATATTTTCTTATACCAACGTTTTGAGTTTTGGACTGAAAAGTCAACATTTAAAGAAGTTATCCAGTGTATTGGTCTTATCTAGTGTTTGAATTGGCGTTTTGGCGCCAAATTTGTGACTAACATCTGAACTTCTGGCTTAAAAAACTTTCATATACGGGGAGTGAGTTACTAACAGGAGATTCTATTATTTGGTGAATACTGGCTTATATCTGTTTCCTGTTGGTACTCTTGATTTTGCCAGGGACATTCGTTTTAATACTACACATTTTATATCTGCAATATAGTGAAACTAAACATATTCTTAAGTTAAAGCAATTATTCATATGAATAAGATAAATATATATTCAGCTAATATCAAAAAATGGTTGTACTCCCAGATATTAAAATTTCTCTGTCTTACTATAGTATTTTATCCTGTATAATCCAGTGTTTCTTTTGCACCCCTCCTCCTGCTAGCGTAAAGCCTTGCTTACTTTAGTTTTTACCTAGTGACATGTATAATTCTTTCAATTTATTCATGAAAGAGTTATGACAAGGGGTTATAACCAAACAGAGGTGTCTTTAGCACAGAATGATGCTATATCTCTTAGGAGCACTAGGACCAAACCCTTTTGTCACAAAATATTAGATGAATCTATGTGCACTGATACCCAAGTAGGCAACACTCTGAGGATGTGCCTGACTTACTCCAATGATGATAAGTCAATTTATGATATAATAAGGAGACAGTGGCATGTTTTTGGAGTTGATCAGAAGTGTAAGACTGTTCTGGGTGCACAGCCTTTTTTCTCTTTTAGAAATAGAAAACTTTAAAAGACAGGCTGTGTTATAAGAAATTGACTTCTGAACCTGTGTGTTCATATAATGCTAATAAGATTGGGACATTTCCCTGTAATGGGTTTAGCATGTGTAAGTATATCAAAACTGACAATCATTTTTTTTTATCCTGATACCTCTCACATGTTTTATTTTAATAGATATGCTGACTTGTGGTTCTTCCAGTCTTGCATATTTGGCTGTGTGTGGTCTGCCAATCATTTTATGTTGGCAAGACTAATCGGTGCCTCAGAGACAGTATTAGAGAGCATCTCTACTCTATCAGTAAACATGATGACAATAATGCTTTATCTAAACATGTAATGCAGGAAGGGACTGAGCATTGTTTTAAGTTTATGGTGCTTGAACTTGATAATGTCAGTCTTAGAGGGGGCAACACCAGGACTCATACTGCGTGCACTGAGATTAAATGGAAGATTATTTTACAGGCCAATAGGGGCAAAGGACTGAATGATTTTATACCTGTAAAACCTGTGCTTAAGTCACGTGGCCTAAGGTAAGGTCTTAAATGCTCTGTTTGTTTTAATGCTGTAGATCTGATGAAATATCTAGTTTTTGATGAGACAGCGCTCATATTTTACTTCATTTCATTTTTATTTTTAGCTTTTTTTGTATTAAAAGTTTTTATGTGATATATGCCAATTGTCTAACCTTTTTTATTTTATGTTCACATTTTTCCTTTGTCGGTTTTGCACCTTTTTATTATTGTTCTTGTGAACTACATTGTACTACCTTTGTATTATTATGTATTACGCTGTACTACCTTTTTATTGTTATGTATTACACTGTACTACCTTTTTATTGTTATGTATTACATTGAAATACCTGTTTATAATTGTTGTTGTATATTACATTGCACTGCCTATTTATTATTACTGTTATGTGCTACATAGGTTCATAGGTTGATATTAGGTTATCTGCCCTAGGGCATTTATAAGCCTAGCCAGAGTGTGTTTGGCTTTCGCCACCCTTTTAAATTAGTTGACTTTGCCTCTGTATAGTAGGTCACAGAAGATAGCCCTATTAAGGTTAGTTTACTGTGCCTCTGTCTAGCAGGGACACAGAAGAGATCCCAGGGGTAAACTTACGATCTCCCATCCACTCGTCAAGATTTCTCTTGAAGAGGGTCAGTGAGGGGCTCTGCCTAACATGGATTGGGATTTTATTCCAGAGTGAGGGGAGCCTCTGGGATATGAATCTGTCCCTCCAGCATGTCCTATTTATTTCTGTGTTCAGGTTTAAGTCCCTGGAGTGTATAGCTATAAGGCATTTGGATTTCCTGAGGTGGAGCATGTCCATTAATTCCGGGTTGGACATGGCTTTATACGTCAGGCACAGATCGCCTCTGAGTTAGGCGGTAAGCAACTGAGTAGAGCTGGAGTTTCTTTAGCCTAACTGCATAGGGCATCTGTTTGACTCCCATGATCCTCTTGGTGAGGTACTTTTGGGCTCTTTCCAGTTGCTGCAGGTGTCGGGTAAAGTACATCCCAAATGGGGCATTGTATTCAATTATGGGCCTGATGAGTGATGAGTAGAGGGGCACAGTGACCTCTCTTGATCTAGATGTGAACCCTTTTGTGATAAGGTGGGCTATATAGAAGGTCTTTCTAACCACTTTGGCAACGTGATTGTCAAAGGAGAGATTACTATCTACTTGGGTCCCCAAATCACTAATTACTTCTTCCGTACTTAATGGATTACCACCTATGTGGTAATTTGTGGGCACTTAGTTTTTCCCAAAGGGGATGACTATGCACTTTTTGGCATTTAGCTTTAGGCTCTGGCACCAGTTATCCATCTCTGTGGGACCCTTGTGGGACGCCATTTGTAACTGGTTTAGAGTCTGACATGGCACCTGCAATTCTGACCATGTGGGTTCAATCCCTGAGCCAGTTTGCAACCCATCTTGTGACATAGGGGTTGATATTTAAACTGGTGAGCTTATTTATGATGCCTGAGTGGGGTATTGTGTCAAAGGCTTTTGCGAGATCCAGGTAGGCTGTGTGGACTACCTTCCCTTCATCTATGGCCTTGATGACTGTTTCAAAGAAGTTGACCAGGTTTAAGAGGCAAGATCTGCCCTTAACATAACTGAATTGGGTAGGATCCAGTGCCTGGAGGTTCCCAATGTCTTTATTTATGAGTTCCATGATGATACGATCCATAGTTTTGCAGACCAGGCTAGTCAGGCTTATAGGGCGATAGTTTCCGGGGTTCGTTGTGACACCACCTTTGTGGAGCGGGACCACTGTTGCTGTACTCCATTCCTTGGGTACATATCCTGTAGTAAGGCTGAGATTGAACAGTGACTTTATGTGAGGGTTCAGTTCTTCTTGGAGCTCGTGTAAGATGCAGCCCATGATACCGTCCGGTCCCATTGATGCTGTGTTTTTTGCTTTGGAGAGGGCAGCTCTCACCTGTGCATCTGTGATGTCAGGGAGGCTACACTCTGTCTGGATAGACATTTGCTCTTTTGGGGGGGGGGGGAGTTTGCACTGAACCTGTCTGCCAGGATGTGGGAATGTCTGTGGGTTCAGTGTATTTTTTGTCATTTTGCACTAACTCAGAGCATATCTGGGAGTTGCCACCCAGGTTTCTGACATAACTAAAGAAGGCCTTGTGATTATCTTTGGCGTCTTGTGCAATTTTTCTTTCGAAGCTGGCCTTAGATGATTTTATGAGGGATCATAGTTTCTTGCTAGTACTGATCAGAGATGCCTTCCCTTTTTGGGATTTTGCTCTATCATGTATTAGCTTCCTCCTTCTGTTATATAGCTTATTTATGGCCGGGGTCCACCAGACAGGTCTCCTGCCTTTGGAGGAGTGAGTCTTGGTTTTATTTGGGATAGCACGATCCATGCATTCCTGTAGGTGTCCATAGAATGCGTTTGTAAAGGATTTTGCGGTTTGGGCTGTATTTTCCACTGGCCCGGGGGCTTTGAAGGATTCTACCTCGGTTTTGAGAAGTATGAAGTTTGCTTTTGAGAAGTTCTTCACGGTGGTTTCCTTGGCTGGGGGTGGGGACGGGATATGGATGTCCATTGAGATTAATTTATGGTCAGATCTTACCAATGAGGGGTATACCTCTGGTATGGAACATAGAGTCCCCTTGTTGGTGATGATCAGGTCCAATATGTTTTCCCCTCTTGAAGGAGTGGTAACCAGTTGTTCCATAGCATTTGAGTTTATAAATTCTAGGAACCATTGGGCGAGGGTGTTGGGGCTTGAGTAGTTCTCCCAGTCTACGTTTGGGTAGTTGGAAGTCATCCAATATAATGGTGTTTGGTGAGACCTTCATATTCTCCAGTGTTCTCAGGAAAGCCGAGTGGGGTTTCTGAGTTTGGGAGGGTGGTCTGTAGCAGGCTACAAACTGAAAGGCAGTTTTGCCCACTGTTAGTTGCACATGGATGGTCTCCGATGCTTCATGCAGTGCCACTAACCTGGAGGTGTGGGTTTCTTTGATGAATATGGATACCCCCCCTCCTTTTGTGGTTCAGTCCGAGTTTTGGGGCTGAAAAGCATGGTATGAGGTATAACCTGGTAGTGCTGGGGTGCTCTTGGGAACCTTGAACCAGGTTTCTGTTACTGCACAGATATTGATATTCTCCATACTGAGGAGAGCCTCGAGTGTGTACATCTTGAGGTTTAGACTTCTGGTGTTGAGCAGCATTACCCTTAGTTTCTTTTTCCTTGTGTTGTCTATAGAAGTGGGTTTGTCTTTTGAGCCTTGCCTAAAAAAGGCACTATGGGGTGACAAGAGCCTTATCCAGTATTCGAAAGCCCAGGGGTGACAGGTGCAAGCTGTTCCTAGTGAAGCAACGTGGCTTGTCGAGCATGTCATCCCAGGCTGACAGACACTGGATCCCCTTTGAATGACACCAATACTTTAGCCAGTTGTTAAAATTGATCATTTTGTCTTTATACTGTGGCATCATTCTTGGTGAGGGTAAGATGCTACTCAAGGTCAGGGTCATACCAGCCTGGGCTACATGATCAGAGAACTCATCTATGTCTCTTTTCCTGTAGTCCAGGGAGGTACATCTCAGGTCATTCACACCAGCATGGACAATGACGGAGTGATATTTGTACCTGCTTTGGAGAGACCTGAGTGCTTGTGTTATGTGGCGGATCCTGGCACCCGACAGGCAGCTTACAGTGACTTTCTCCTTGTTCAGTCTGGTGAGTGGGATGTCAGTGTGTCTGACAATAGAGTCCCCTATTACAAGTGTATTAGGTGTGTTGTTTAGCCTTAAGGGCTGTGACTGTGTGGCACACTGACTTTGTGAATGATGTGATACGTGGGTATTGTTGTGGGTTATAGGTTGCTTGGATGTCTTCTTTGGAGGTCTCTGCTGCTTGGGCAGATTTTTATTTAGAGACTCCGAGTATGTTTTTGTGTGTTTGGTTTGCTGATGCGATAGGTCTATGTGAGACTGGATTTGTGGTGTGTGTGGTTACCTTCTCCTCCTGACTGACTGTGCCAGTACTGGGTTGAGAGAGGTCATTGTACTGTGCCAGTACTGGGTTGAGAGAGAACATTGTACTAACTTTTTATTATTTTGTGCTATATTGTACTATTTTATTATTTACTATATTGTATTACATTTTTACTATTGTTGTGTACTACATTGTACTACATTTTGTTATTGTGTACTAAGTTGTGCTACTTTACTATTTTTGTTGTGCATTATGTTAAACTACTTTTTTAGTATTGTAGTTGCATTTTTCATTGTACTACCTTTTTTGCTATTGTTAAGCATTGCATTGTAGTACCTTTTTATTATTGTTGCTGTGTATTACACTCTACTACCTTTTTATTGATATTATTGTATATTATATTATATTACCTTTTTCATTATTATCATTTACTACATTGTACTACCTTTTTATTGTTATGTATTACATTCTGCTGCCTTTTTTATTGTTGTGTATTATGTTGCACTGCCTTTTTATTGTTGTTGTGTACTACATTGTACTAGCTTTTTATTATTATTGTTGTATATTAAATCATATTACCTTTTTATTATTCCACTCCACAAGGAACATTGTGCAAAGCAGTACCAACCAAAAACAGTCCAAAAGCACAGTAGGAACAGAGTCCAAGCAGCTCAGTTGTAGGTTCACAGGCTCATAGGTGTGTACTAGGCTAATGGCTTGGAGCCTTTACAAGCCTAGCCCATAGGATTACCCTGACATCGTGCCACCCGACCTTAGTTCCCAATGCCTCTGTCAAGTAGAGCCACTGGAATGATCCCCAATGTGAATTTTCTATTTCCCATCCACTCATCAAGGTTTCTGTTGAAGAGGGTCAGTGACATGTATGGGAAGTCTATTCCATAGCATGGGCAGTCTCAGGATTATGAACCTGTCCCTCCAGCATGTTCTGTTGATTGTGGTAATGAGGTTGAGGTCTCAGGAGCGTGTGGTGCGGAGGGATTGGGATTAGTTTAGATGTAGCATTTCTAACAGCTTGGTCAGACATGGCTTTGTAAGTCAAGCAGAGATCGCCTCTAAGTAGACGTGTTTTTATTAACCGATTAAAACAAAATGCTTTAACTGATTCACTGCGTTTTTCATCCAAAACACAAGGACTTATTCAGGTTAAAAACAATTTACTACCACAGGGCTTAATACAATCATTCAGTCAACTAATTCCAGTCATTTAAAGTTATACATACATAGTATACTATGTAAATGTTAGGTATAACAAAGCATACCAATAAAAACACCATAAAATGCACAATAAAAAAGCATAGATATTGCAAAACATGCTAAGAATACCATAAGAGTTCACAATATGAAAATACAATAAGAAAGCACCATAAAAATACAATAAATACATATCTTAAAAGTATAATCTGTAGGCATGTCCTTTCTTAAAAATCATTAATTTACCTCCCCTCATAATATACATTCCAGTAAATACAGTTTATTCCATTAAATTTCTCTAGCCTTATAATTTAGCTGCCCTTAATTTTAGTACTGGTAATAAGGATATAGATTCATTCATTCCAGGATCCTCATTAGCCTGGAGCGATATTTGCCTATATAGCTCTCTCTATATTCTAAAGTGTCTTCCCAAGGGCCTCCTCTAGTGCTCATTGTCACCACTTCTAATACAAAAAAGATGAACTTGGCTAAGAGGCATCCTACAGTATGTTCATAAAGTGCATTATTTTCATTTTTAGTTTTAATGCTATACATATGCTCATATATACGCCTCTGTCTTCCCCACGTAGAAACCTTGGCAATGCTCACAAATAGCTAAATATACTAAACCAGATGTCTCACAATTACAGTACTGTCTGGCTTTAATCAACAGATCCCTTCTAGGTATAGATATATATATATATATATATATATATATATATATATATATATATATATATATGCTACCCCTACTACTTATATAAATGCATTGAGTGCATCTTCCACATTTATAGGTGCCTTTCTTTTTTAAACTACCTACCTTTCTCTAACACCTCCTTTTTGGAATTCACATATTTCTTTCAAATTTCTACCCTTTTTATATATAAAATTAATAGGTTGTTCAAATAAATGTACTTCATCTGATATACTGTTAAATAACTGCCAATTCTTAGAAATTATCTCCTGTACTTTTGAGGTATAACCATTATTCTAAAACAAACTAAACCCCCCTCCGTATTCTTTTTGGGAAGTTTTATTTTCACCCGTTTTGATGGATGTTCCACTTTTATTTTGGTCTACATGCTCTTTCTTACCCAGGAGAGGTCGATATCTATCACATCCACCTTTTAAAATCTCTATTAAAATTTCCTTTACCATATCTAGTGAGTATTTTCTTTCTAAAAATATCTTCTGGATCTTCTCACATGCTACAAGAAAATCGTGTTCATTTGATGTCATTCTAGATGGTCTTATTAACTGCCCCTTAACTATATTACATTTTTGCTTATAGGGGTGAGCACTAGTGTACTACAGATAAAAACTGGAAAAGGTGACTTTCTTATACAAGGCAGATTTAAATGTTTTTTTTAATCCATCACCTCATGAATAGCCATATCCAAAAAATTCACCTTACCTTTACCTGTGTTATATGTAAACCTCAAAAAAAAACTGGTAGGCTGTTGAATATAACTAATAAATTCTATCAATAATTCTATGGTTCCCTTCCAAGAAATAACTATATCATCTAAAAATTATTTGTATAATGTCCAATATTGGGCATATTTCAAAGAAACCACATATTTTTTCTCCCACATATTCATTATTATGTTGGCATATGTGGGGTCACAATTTGCCCCATTGCCACACCTTTAATTTGCTTATAGAACTCTCCTTCAAAACTTATATAATTATTATTTAGAATCATTTCCATAATTTATAACACCACCATATATTATTATTATTATCCTTACTAATATCAGATATGGCCTCTTCAAACAATTCTAATCCTGTAATGTGGGGAATACTAGAAACAAGGTCTTCCACATCTATGGTGACATAAATAGTATTGTCACAATATATACTATCAGATACTTCTCAAAGAAAATCACAAGAGTCCTTTAGACAGCCACTTTGTCCTATATTATATTTTTTCAACAGTTTATCAACATATATAGCCAGAGATTGAGTCTTACTTCCCCTAGCTGCCACAATTGGCCTCATCAGGGTATTCTCTATATTTTTATGTACATTAGGGTTTCCAAAAAGGAGAGGTATAATAGGTTTTTCAATTTTTAAATATTTATAAATATCCATATTTATCTTCCCTTCCCTTCAAGATCCATATCCTTTAAAGCACAATCTATCTTAGAATAAGCTATGTTCACTTTGTTTCTTGAAACTCTCATATATTTTCCTGAGTCTTCCACAATTTCCATCATTTTCGCTCTACACAATATTTTATCCATTAAAACTGTACCTCCACCTTTATCTGGTTTTAATACCTGAACATTCTCATTATTTCTAATAGAATATAATAAGTCTCTTTCTTTTTTCGTTAAGTTAGGTTTTATTTTAAACCCAAAAAGCAATCGTGACAGCCGTGCTTGATAGCTACAAAACTTTTTATTATGAAGCACTTTTTGTTCAATAACAATACTTCTACTTCTTCAGATACATTACAAATTAATTAATAACATTAAAATAGTAAAACAGATCACCTGATGTTCTACATCACTTATTTAAACTAAAATACGTCCATTTCCATTAAGATTCATTAATAAAAAATTAATTAAAAAACATTTCTAAACTCCTACTTGTATCCTATCTTGTTTATCAAAATGTAATCAAGCGAAACTAAATGTTAGGTAAGTAACTGTAAATAACTTAAAGACTGACCGTATGAATTTGGAAGCAGCTCATTTTTACTTTCTTGTCATGACAAATACCTGTCACCTATGTAATAAGGTTCTCTAAAATGCGCTTATTGTATAAATTTACTTGCCTAACATTTAGTTATGCTTGATTACATTTTGATAAACAAGATAGGATATAAGTAGGATTTTAGAAATGTTTTTAATTAATTTTGTATTAATGAATCTTAATGGAAATGGATGTATTTTACTTTAAATAAGTGATGTAGAACATCAGGTGATCTAACTGTTTTACTATTTAAATGTTATTAATTAATTTGTAATGTATCTGAAGAAGTGCAAGTATTGTTATTGAACGAAAAGTGCTTCATAATAAAAAGTTCTGTAGCTATCAAGCATGGCTGCCATGATTGCTTTTTGGGTTCGAAGTTTTATTTGTGTTCATTGTTAGGTTTTATTTTAACCTGTTCACTTTTTGTCTCAACTCTGTTTCAACCACTTTTTCAAAACTTTTTAAATGAGGATGTAATGGTGGATTATATATACTCTTTCTAGGTAAACAGCTATTCATAGTTTTATTACTATAATTCATCTTAGACATTAAAAATTCCAAGCTTTTCTTCCTTGTAAATAATTTTAAATCTATAATTAGCTTGTTAATGTTCATTTTATGGGTAGGAATACATTTAAAACCTTTTATAAATGATTGAAAATAATTTTCATCAATTTCATATCCACTGTAGTTAAAAATTTTATACCCCTTCCACTCATACACACTTTCACTTATTTGGTTTATGTTCTCCTATTATTGCCTGTTATTAACTACCTCCTTCGATAATATTGTTGGGTATTCTGGTCCCTGTTTTTTATTCTTTCTGATCTCCTCACAGTGTTCTGTCCTAAAGGGGGTGCCTCCTTGTAAGCACCATCATTTTCTCCCTCAAAGGTTTCCTCAAATTCATCCAATGTATCCAGTTGATGGTGTTGAGAACTATATAATTGATTATCCTGTTTAGATCCATCGTTATATGAAACAACTGCATTATTTCATCGCTTAGGGTAACATGTATTATCCTTCTAGTCTTTAACATCTCTAGAAAATTTCCTGTTTTTTCTATTCAGTGCAAATACAAATTTTTCTGCTATCTTTTGTTTTATACTATAATACTTTGCTTTTTCTTCCTCAACAGTAAATAATAAATCTTCTACTATTACTTTGTTTACGCTACATCACCCCAAATCTTTTCTATTTTAATTTTATTGTATTTTATTATTAACTCCATGACTACAAAACCACATTGATCAAACACTTCCAAAAGCTCTGTATGATGTAAAGAACCAGCTACAACATTATTCGGGTATCTATTTACCCTTAACCCTTTAGGAACCATTTTAGCTTGTATGCATTCCTGTAAATACCAATTGTCAATTTGCAATGATTTATATTTATACAAACAATTTTGAAAATAGTCAATATTTTCCTTAATAAGTCTGTGTAAAAGTAGTAGAATTTGTGCCCTGCATAGTTTCATTAAAAGCATATTTATTTTCTTGTAACCAGGTAGCCCAATTAGGGTCCTGCCTAGCTAAAACTTGTTCATGAACATTGCGTACATTAGCATTGACTTTTGAATTTAAAAAGCCACCTTTAGTACTGTTCATATTGTCCTTAGGTCTTGCTCCTGGTCATTGAAATATTTTGCTTCCTTCACCTTTTTATTATTGTCATTATGTATTACATTGTACTATCATTTCTGTTGTTGTGTACTACATTTTTTATCATTGTTGTGTAGTATGTTGTACTACTTTTTTATAATTGTTGTTGTATATTACATTAAATTAACTAATACCTGTTGTGAATTACATTGAACTACCATTTAGTTATTGTTTTTGTGCATTACATTGGACTACCTTTTTATTTTGTTGAAGTTGTTGTGTACTAAATTGTACTACATTTGTTATTGTTGTGTGCTACATTGTACTGCCTTTTTTATTATTGTTATACATTATAGTTCATAAGCTTCCCATGAGGCTTTTTTCATACAAGTTGAACCTGATGTTGGGCCATATTATTGTGTAGTACATAGTACTACATTTTTAATATTATTATTATTATCGTTGTATACTACATTGTACTACCTTTTTATTTATTGTTGTTATTGTGTACTACATTGTACTACTTTTTTATTGTTGGCATTATGTATGACATTGTACTGCCTTTTTACTGTTATTG
This sequence comes from Protopterus annectens, assembly GCF_019279795.1. NCBI lineage: Eukaryota > Metazoa > Chordata > Ceratodontiformes > Protopteridae > Protopterus > Protopterus annectens. The sequence continues at coordinate 128,388,159 of NC_056732.1, read as the reverse complement.
TGCATTACATTGTACTACCTTTTCATTATTGTTGTGTACTGCATTGAGCTACCTTTTTTATTATTGTTGTTGTTGTAGTGTACTACATCGCACTGCCTTTTTATTATTGTTGTATATTATAGTTCATCAGCTACCCACATGCGGTTTTTCACCCGAGTTGAGCCTAATATTAGCTCATCTAGCTTAGTTCTCTACCTTATTAAACAAATTTAAATACAAATATAAATAAAATAAAACAAATGAAATGTCTGTAAGCAATATAAGTATTGTGTTGGTTATCAATCTGTAATAAACACTTTTTTATTATTGCTGTGGTGTACTACATTGCACTACTTTATTATTATTATTATTATTATTATTATTATTATTGCTATGCACTACATTGCACTACTTTATTATTATTATTATTATTATTATTATTATTGCTATGCACTACATTGCACTACTTTATTATTATTATTATTATTATTATTGCTATGCACTACATTGCACTACTTTATTATTATTATTGCTATGCACTACATTGCACTACTTTATTATTATTATTATTATTATTATTATTATTATTATTATTGCTATGCACTACAGTGTACTACTTTTTATTGTTGTTATTGTGTACTACTTTGTAATAACTTTTTATTGTTTTATGTATTATATTTTACTGCCTTTATTATTGTTGTTGTGTATTACATTGTACTACCTTTTTAATATTGTTGTTGTATACGACATTGTACTACATTTCTTCTTGTTGTTGTTGTAGTATACTACATTGCACTGCCTTTTTTATTATTGTTGTATATTATAATTCATCAGCTTCTCAGGTAGGGTTTTTACACCCAAGTTGAGCCTTATAGTGGCCCATCTAGCTTAGTTCTCTGCCTCAGTAAACAAATCTAAATAAATATATAAGTAAACTAAAACAAAGGGAAAGTCTGTAAGCAATATGAATAGTGTGTTAGTGATTAGTCTGTAATTAGGCAATTATGCTGGAATTCAGTTACCCACTTAAGACAGAAACAAGTGTTTGAATGAGAATCACTGATCATTCTGTTCATTATATAATAGCTTTCCTTAAAATATTTGTCAAAGCCTGTTATAAAACATTCAAAATATGACAAAAATGTCTTTCCAAACAAAAAGTCTAAAATTTTTCATCAAACACATTGAACTTCACCACTTGCATTCTTTCCACTTTTGGCACTATAACTATGATTAAATGCCCGTGGAGAAATTCTCCAAACA
>NC_056732.1:128281917-128381917 GCF_019279795.1 Protopterus annectens | reverse complement strand
ATTCAGATGTCTCAAAGAATGTCAAAGATGACAGATTGTATTTTTAACATAGGAGGCCATGCTGTAACTGCAGCTATATTTTTAAAGTTTAACACAAGAGTTACATCAAGCCCAGTATCAATACTTTCTACTACGATAGATGTGTAACCCCAAATGTTGCAGGTATGCAATTTAATACTCTATGAATTATAATGGTATTGGGAAATTTACTAACTCACTGATAAATGTGTCACTTTATCACATTAAATGCTGTAACTCCCAAACAGTGAATTGTTGCCCATACAGTAAGTAAGAATACATAATAGTACAGGTGTGACATGAATGTCCATTGTATAGCGCATATCTATATATATATATATATATATATATATATATATATATATATATATATGGCATACTCGGATTTGGAATACCGAGAGTGTCTATTCACACCTCAAATGACATTGCCTGCAAAGAAAGCAAAAAGTTTAATTCTGTGTTCGAAAATTAAAATAGACTTTGACGAGCTTTATGTTCATGTAAGACTGGGTGAATACTACATAAAAACACAAGTTGACTATAGGAATAATATCAAAAGTCTGATAAAGCAATAATGCTAGCACTTTTGTTTTAAAAATTTATATTTCTTACAAGACAAAAGCACTAACAGTAATATTTTAATTGTGCTTATTCAATAAAGCTATTCTTGTAGTCCATTTGTGATTATCATGTATATGAGCATGTGTGTGTGTGTGTGTGTGTGTGTGTCGAGATGAATGTATATGTATGGTTGGCTTCTACTATGGATGGATGAAACTAAATGCACCAAGGACTGAAATTCCCACACAGCATTCACCAAAAAAAATGGCCTAAAAATTATTTTGTGTTTTGTGGAGGAGATATGCTCATCTGCACCCTACAATATGAGCAGCAAACTCCCCACACCCACAGAATGAATATATGCCAACTCAATGATCACACCAACTCGAAGAATGGGAAAATTCCCATGAAAAGGGCAACACTGCTAGCAAAACTTCATGGCAGTGATTTCCTGTGGATGGACTCTGTTCATTGGTGGGTTTATCTTCAGGCAACTGAACTTCGAGAGTTCAATCCTCATCCACCCAAAGGTTACCCATATGGGCACATTCCATAACAGTGAACGCTCAGGAGACAGTGTGCTTTTTGTGGTGTTAAACAAACAGTTAAAGTAAATGCTCTGTTTGTACATTTTAGCCTGCTGGTTGCTTTCTATGGAAGATCACTTTGTAGCAGTTTGGGAATTTGCTTTTACCCCCATGTTGTGCAGTCTTGAAGATGGTATATAATGTTAGCAGGGGATGTAGAGGATGCAGGAGGCTATCATTTAATTTTTGTGTTTTTGGTCATTCTAGATTTGATTTTTAATTATTGCTGTTTTTGAGTTTGTTCTTTATTGTTCTATAATTGATACTATAATCATTCAGATAGATAGATAGAAATGGTATCAATACACCTGGTTGAAAATTCACTTCACTGAAGAGAAAAACGGCCATATGTGTGATCAAAAATCATCGGATTTCACATACCAGCTTTTTGTCTCTGTGAAATTGTTGTACAGTGGGGGATGGAAAATTTACCCTTTCCTAGTTGTAATGCAGTCTTAGAGTTGGTATATATGTAAAATATTAGGGGATGGGGGGCTTCCCTCCTTGCAAAAACATGTATTATTTTTTTTAGCATGTATTATTTTTTTTAGTTTTTTTTCAGTAGGTTGTAATTTCTAGCAGCTATACCCAACTAGTTTATGTTTGATGTTTTTGAGGTCAATCAATTAATTATATACAGTTACCTGAATAGCCCTATTGGTCGACCTGCAGGGTAATTGAGTCATAACAGTGTGTTTGTTGTCTATGACTGGGAACAGTAGGGTTTAGGATATTTTTACTTTTCCACACAGTTGTGGGATCTAGTCCTTAGTTTATGTAGAATGCGTGTCTATTTTAGACATCTACGGGCACTCAGCAGAAATCCCATTCAGTATATATATATATATATATATATATATATATATATATATATATATATATATATATATATATATATATATACACACACACAAACTGAATGGGATTTCTGCTGAGTGCCCGTAGATGTCTAAAATAGACATACCAGCTTTTTGCCTCTGTGAAATTGTTGTACAGTGGAGGATGGGAAATTTACCCTTTCCTAGTTGTAATGCAGTCTTAGAGTTGGTATATATGTAAAATTATTAGGGGATGGGGGGCTACATACATACACACACACACACACACACACACACGCACGCACACACACCATCTGTCTATAGAGTGAGATAAAATTACTCGTACCAATGTTCAGCTGTTTTTTGTGTTTTTCTTGCATGAAAATTGTCTTATTTTGCTTCATGTACCTCCCTTTTGTCAGCCACCCCACCATCTGTTTAGTACTAACTCTGTCCTTAACTGTCTTTTATTACTTAAGCAGTTTGGCAAGAGAAATGAGGTAAGAGATTGCCCTAAACTCCCTAGCTAGTTTGGGTAACTTTGTATTTGGGTGGCATTCTTCCACTGTAGAAAAAAACTGTTCTGGGTAAAGTGCGGCATTTTCCATCGTACAGGAAACCTGCTGTGAGTAAGAGATAGATTAAAAAGAAACCAAGCTTTGGGTAAGATGTATCTTTACAATGTTTAATAAACCATGGGACATTGTTTTGTGTCACACTGCTCTGTACCCACTGAATATATGTCAGGCCAGTAACAAGAAATTGATGAGATTTTTGAAACTTTTTCTGTGGGGTACATTTCTGGTGGTGTATGGATTTCAAGTTATTTTTATGTAACATTATTTGGAACATTTGTATTGTCATTGTAGAGCATACCCCTATGCAGAGAGATTAGTCTCCTGCATCCCTGTACATACTAAACTCCATTGTTTCTGCACTCTGAGATATGAACAAACCCACTGCACAATGCTCTGTTGTAGAATGCAGGTTTCTTCCAAATTCTGTTATTTACATATTTAGCTGTCACAGTACTGATGGGATACTCCTTCATTATACACGTACATGATTTCCTTATTTTTATTTCTTTTAACCTAGACCTCACATTTACATAAAAGTGCATAATTGTTGTTTTAGACTTTGCTCCCAGTTCATATACCAAGCAACTGCATTTAGGTTTAAACCTCTGTAGATGTTAACGATCAGGTGAATCATATACAAAACTGCATGATGCACTTGTCAATGATAGTTTTCTGGAACTGAAAAAAATAACTACTTGCATTGTGCAAATTTAAATTCAGTGGTTTTGCCTTGTTAATATAGTTTGCCCTTGGCCCTGATTATGGATGAACGTGGCCTTTGGACAAAGTCTCTATTTTTGTTGATGCTTAAATGTTTTTAAAGTAGGATATATTCATTGAGTGGTTTGCTGGTGCTATCTGGCACTATGAAATTGTAGCATAAAGAATGTATCACTTTAAAAGTTTGTAAAGCTGGGGAGGGGCTTGCAAGTGTTCCACTACACAAGCAACCTTTCAATGCGTGTCTAGCAATCATGTGACTAGGTGGAGGGGAATTTAAACCCCTGTTTCCTGTGCAGGCTTTTTTCTGAGGTAGTTGATTTATTTAATTCAGCGAAAAGCTTTTGTATGTTCTTAAATTCTATGTTACAGTATATTAAACGCACCTTGGATTTATTCGACTTGTGTATGGTGTTGGTGTACTACTGGTCGGCTTGCCTGAGCGGATGCCATGTGTGTGAGTTTACAGAAGTTGATTGTTCTTTCTTGAGTTTGTGTTTTGCTGTTGATGTGAGGCCATGAGCACATGCGCAAAAACAAGAAAAGGAGCTGTGGATGGATGGATGCATAAATAATATAGGTCATAAAACAAATTCTTATAAACAAATTAGTTAGGCCAAAGAAAACACAAAACTACATGATGGGATGGCCCAAACCAGTGATGCCTATTAAAAATATTTAACAATAAATATTACCTGCTACTGGTAGAAGGGCAACATTTTCTTTTTTAATTCCCTGCTGGAGGCAGAACTGCTTAAACTTCTCCACAGTCTCAGAATCAAGGTACTGTGTCCTCCCTGAAAAAAAAATGAGAGTCAGAAGCTAGTGAGCACATTAACATGATGTATGATGACACAGGCTTGTAGTGTCAAAGAATGAAGTCCTGACTATAGCCAAGATGAACCTTACTCCATGAACAGCAGGGGTGTCTCAGGTAATGAGGGCTACAGTTTGATTGTGTGATGTCTGCTTGCAAATTCTTAGGGGGAGGGAGGATGCTAGGTCTGTAGCATTGGTGACACCTACTGGTGACTGTGATGGCTCCCACTGCATCAGACAGGGATTTTCCTGCTTAGTCAGGAAACTGTGTGTGTGTGTGTGTGTGCGTGTGTAAGCATGCACACCTTCTCATGTGACCGAACAGAGATGGTGAGTCTGCAGGCAACTGATAGTAGGCCATCATGTGGACCATGAAGCCGGCCAACTCCATCCAATTTTTTTTTGCTGCTGGGGAATAGATGAGCTGATAGGGTTTCCCAGCTAGAACCAAAAGAGCTATAGAGCTGTTGTCTAAACCAAAGCATCTGGCTCTGCTTGTTGAATGCAGGTAGTGGAGTTGTCAGGCAGTGTCCCTTGCAGGTGGGAATGGGAAATTAGCAAAAAAAAAAAAAACATGATGTATGATAATCCCTTAACCATGGTGTCATATGGGCCACATAACAATTCTCAGAACATATTTATATACTGATCCACAGACAATATTCAGCCATGACGTGGACCCAGAGGCATGATTTTGACACATAACAAAAATGTATGAGATAAATAATATTCTTTTAAGTAGAAAGCATATAAGATGATTAATAAGTAAATATGCATGTGGGAACTAGCATTTAGCAAATATAAAGCCGAAAGACACAACAACAAGTTTTACACCTGATCTCCTGAAAGTTACACAGAAATATGAATAAGCACACATTGTCTGTAACGTGATCTATTTTATGTGTGATTGCTTGTGTTTTATGTTATTTTGTAATAATACTTTTGAAAGTTATTTGGATTGTTGTGAGCTGAGTGTTTTTGTATTTGCTTGAATAACTTCTCTGGCTCGGGAGTTAACAACTTGCTATTTGAATACACTGACAAATGTTTCAGCTTACAGCAGTTGTGAAGCTACTGATGAAATGGGAAACAGTAACTGAGATTTAATACTCATCCTAAGAAACAGGACTAGTTTTACAATAGTGAGAAAGTCCAAGTCAACTGCTCTTAGCTGCTACCAGCCCCAAACATACTCATGTTGCAATCTAAGGACTGTTTTACAAGTCCCCAGAGGTTATGTATCCTGTTGTAAGTTACGACCTGTGATATCAGCAGTATTGTTTTGCTTTGTATAGCAGCTGAGCCTTTTTTTTTTCTTTCTCTAGGAAAAAATAGCTACCAAAAAATCTGTAAGAACAGCAGTGCAAGAAGAAATGCAACTCTACATGTTTGCAAACTGGAAAAAGAGGGTTTTTTTTAATATTAGACTTGCTTAGGTATGAATTTACACAGTGCACAGCAGAGCAGAAGGAAACATACTTAGTCACTTACAAACTATAAGGAAACCCAAAAAGTAATCTGGGAAGGGAAAACAATGGAGCTTCAGTTTATAAAGGAAGGCATATTCAGCTAATAGTGTCAATAAATTATATTAAGATTTCTGTTCACCCTGTCACCCAAAAATCATAGGCATCCCGCTTAAGGCTTACCTAAAAGTTTCACCATAGCAGACATATGAGTGCCTTTGGTCTTCTGAAAATGTAATAGGATATAATCATCATAGTTGGTCTCCACAACACGAACTTCATGCATTGTACCCCAACCTGTAAATGAAAACAACACAACGGTCCGGAAGTCATGCTGAATAATACTACATATGAGAGAAAGTAAATTATGAGCAATGGACGATATATAAAAATGTTAAGTTAATGTAAAAAGAATGTAGTCAAAGCGCAGAATTAGTCATTCATGAATGTTGATGGATTAAGCCATTAACAGGGCACTGAATAGAAAGGTAATTATTTTAGTTGCAGATGGAACAATATATGGATAAATTATAAAGTGACTACAGATGAAAGAAAAAATACACATCATACTTACGAGAACTAGTGTACTGAAAGTGACCAGGCTGGCCAGTGGGTTTGTAGATATCGTGTATGACTTTGCAGCCATCAGGCCTAAAAGAAAATACACAACAGCATTTCATGTTAATACAACTATAATTTTGCAGTCAGAATTCTTAAAGGAAAAACGAAACCAAGTTGCAGTTCTTTACTTTGGTATCTCTCCATGAGGAACTTGGTGGTAAAATTATATTGTGTTTATTGCCTATTATAAACACCATGCTGGTGACATGGGGAGAACTTCAGGATCTTTGCATTTCCCCGCTGCTGTATCTTCCCTGTCCTTATTCATTGATTCAAAGAAAGCTTGACCCCCCCCCCCCAATGCCCAGGGACACTTTTCTCTTTCCATTTGCTGCTTATTATCAGTTACAACATTTTCCTTTTAAGATTAATTTTTGTCTCTGCCTTTTTAAGTGTTAAAAGCAGTATGCTCCTTGCTTTGGGCTTAACCATACTGTATGGTAACAATTAAGCACATGGTGGTTTCCACTCATATTTCTATTGTCATTTCTACTTTTAAGTTCTGACTTCTGCTTACTTACTGGGATAACTGATTACTACTTTTTTGTTTACATAAAAAAACTGTCAAAAAGTGAACAATAAAAACTCAAAATAAGATTATCAAAACCAAGAAATTATTAGATAGCCATACGACAACACAGGATAGCACAATACATTTACAATCATACTGAATACAGTATACAGTAAAGAAGTTTAGAAACTGGTCACATTATAATGTGTCTGATGCTCTGAACTGAATGCCTTTTTACTTCATTTTCACGTATCGTAATAGCATGCACTGCTGCAAAATATAATTGATTGTCATATTTTTTGTTTAGTGAATAAACTGCCAATTACTGCTGTTACATGTACTTGTTGAAAAATTACAACTCGTATCTGTAATCTTAAAGTAATGAATGAAAGACAGTTGTCACTGGGTTCCTTTATATTGTGTGATGGTCCTTGGATGGCCACTTCTGAGCTTCTGGATAAAGCCAAAAATAATGGGGGAGATAAGAGGCCCAAAATCAGGGACTGTGTGTGCGTGTGTGTGTGTGCATGTGTGTGTGTATATATGTGTATATATATATATATATATATATATATATATATATATATGTATGTATGTATGTATGTAAAATTTGGTGAGGAATAGGGCAAATAGGGCAAAGGTATGAGGCAAAAATAGGCACATTCTGCAAATTTAGTTGAAAGGTATGATGGGTCATGATGACCATCTTTTGGCCTCCAATTATCCCATTCAGTCCATTAAGCCCAGCATTATGCCAAACTACAAGCTTTGTAAGGACACCACTGTCCACTGTGGTATTTACCTACCTTAACACATCACACAGCTAGAAAGTCCCCAGCATTTCCTGTGTAAAACGATTACTGATCTAATGACCCTTGGCTACCCTTCTGGATTACTTACATTTTTGCAAGACAAGCAACTGCACAAATGTTAGAACTAAGGACTTGAATTTCCATTAACATATAAATATAACACTTGAAGGGCCAGATTTAACATCCAGCATTTACCCAGCTCTGGAATAAATTGCCCTTACATGGTAAGTAGAGTGACACCATCACATCCTTCAAGATGAACCTTGATAACTTTATGGACATCCTCAAATGCATCCCTGGCCTGACTTGCTTTGCCCTTGTAGAAGCAGGAGGTACATCATGAAGGTAGGTATGAACAAAGTACAAATGGTGAATAAAACCGAAAAACTAAAAAACTTCAAACATAAAACAAAAGTCGGAACCAACACCACATCCCAGGAAAGCACGGACACTATAACTTGGCTTTCATTCACTTTAATGATTGTGAACTTCCTCTGAAAACCATCCATCTACCCTCACAAACGCACTTAAATAATTAGTTAGATAATAACATGATTAATTAAGCATTGAACATTGCTAATACTGAATGAAATAATATATATGTATGTACTATACACAAAATTTATAAAACATGTTTAAATATTGAATAAAATATTTACATAAAATAATTACATATATTGTAAAAAACATTTTATATTAATAATGTCATTAAGACCTGGTGCACTATCAGCGCCTAAACGTATGTGCCATAGACTTTCTTTACATTCTAACCACGTTTTATAGTCCCCTGAAAACATCTCTGCAGTGACACTATCTAACACTGAAAAAACACATTTCTTAAAACTCTTGCAAACAGCAGCATGTCTAGCTAAGGCATTTTTTTCTTCTCCTTTCCTTATTGCTAACAAATGTTCATAAATCCATCTTTTCAGACACCTGGTAGTTTTTCCAATGTAGTAACATGGACATGAAAGGCACTGTGCCACTTAAACTACCATTTCACTATTACACATATAATACCTGCTAGTCCAAAAGGTTTTTTTGTTATGACTGAAAAAAAACGAAGATGTGTTGCTAATATACCTACACTGTCTACAATTGTTGCACGCATTACTACCTTTCTTTTGTATTAAATTCAAGTTAGTATTACTTCTATCATTTGATCCTTGTTCCAACAAGCTTTTCATATTTATAACTTTTTATAAGTAAAGGAAGGTCGTAAACCAATGATCTTAACCAAGTCAGAATTTCCTAAGAGAATCTTCCAATTTTCTGTTATAATGTTCTTTATGAACCACATCTCATTAGTGATAGGTAAGGGAAAACAACAACAGTACTTTTGCATAGAACCTGATACTATAATGTTACTATGTTCATCACCTTGTACAGCTTGTCCAATGCTACCTTTCAAAATTGGACCAGCCTTTCCACTTCTTAACAATAAAACCTCTTTATCTTTTGTAGCCATGCCTTTTTGTAACCTCTAGCTTCAAAAAAACTTCTTAAAGTATCTACTTCATTTAAAAATGTGTCATCACTAGAGGTTACTCTACTTAACCTAATCAGTTGCCCCTTCACCACTCCCTTTTTCATATGGGGTGGATGAAGGCTGTCTCTATGTAAGTATTGATTAGCGAATACCAATTTTTTATAAATACTGCTGACCAAGTTCATACTATGAAAGTCATAAGTAAGATGCAAATCCAAAAAATCAATACTTTGCCCAGACCCACTGATGACAAATTTCAAGAAGTTAGTAGAATTAAGTCTAAAACAAAACTAACAAATTCATCATAATTACCCTTCCACAAGAAAAATAAATTGTCAATGTAACGACGGTATACCAAAACTTTATCAGTCAACTGATGTGTAACCAAATATTTGTTCTCCCAGTTGGCCATTACTAAATTAGCAAAGGCAGGTGCTACCCTTGCCCCCATCACCACACCCAAAGACTGTTTGTAGAATTTGCCATTAAATAGAAAAAAAATGTCTAATACTATGTCCATAAATGCACATATAGTGTTGATTTTAGTGCAAGTGAAATCAGTAAAGGTACTTAAATATTCTCTCAAATATTCAAGTCCCACTTCCTGATCTATACTTGTGTAAAGTGAAACAACATCTAAAGAAGCAAAAAGAAAACTACATTCATCAAGTCCAAAATCCCTCAAAATCACAAGTAAATGCCATGAATCCTTTAAATAGTATTTTGAATTCTGTATTACAGGATTCAGAATATAATCCAACCAAATAGACAATGTCTCTGTCTTTGATTTTGATGCCAAAATAACTGGTCTAAAGGGGAGATTATGACAATTTTGTGTACTTTTGGAATCCCAAAAAGCACCGCCATCTTGGGAAATTCCACTTGTAAAAAAGAAAAAGTCTGATGATCTATCTCCCCCTGACAAAACATATCAAACAATAAAGTGTCCAATTTTAAATAACTTTTTATAAATAATGGATCTACTCTTTTGTAAACTTTATCGTCTGCTAACAGTTTTTCTAGTGACAAAATATAATCTTTTTGATCCATAATCACTATTTTGCCCCCCTTATCAGCTTTCATAACTCTGAACTGTTTGTTGTTACACAAACATTTTAAAGTTTCTTCCTCAAGATGTGTTCAACTGTAGACATTATTGTCAAACTTTAAACATCTAAAACCAGACTCTCAAATGTTCTGGAAAACTTGGTGTCCCCAAAAGTGAAGGATTATATGTACTATTTTTCTTCGTAATTTTACTATCCACAACATGACCGTCTACTTTAATGTCATTCAATATATAACTCAGATTTAATTTTCTCAGAAATAATCTGAAGTCAACAATAACTTTAGCAATGTTGACAGAGTTCCCTGGTATAAAAGAAAGGTCCTTTTCCAGTACATCATAAACATGTTCTGACAAATGTACATCAGAAAGGTTCAAAACTTCTGTACCAAACTGTGTACTAACAGAATGTGCTACCATTTCTTTCTGCTGTTCCTGCCTTTCCCCTTCCCTTTGTTTTCTACTATTTTGGACCAAGTGGGTGTCTTCTTGTTCCCCCGATCGTCCACTAAAAAAGGACCTAAATTCTGTGTGGGGCAAGAACCATTTCCTTCCTGTACAGCTTTGTCCTGATTATCACTATGCACCATCTTAAAGTTGTTGGTGTTTGAAATACTGGAATTGTTAGAAGTATTGGGAACATCACAGCTGTTGCCTAAAACATTATTTTCATTGGCAATGTCATTGCTCTGTGCATCAACATTGCCATTTACGATATCACTCTGTGTATTTCCATTACTTTCAGTGGTGTCATGACTATTATAATCACGTACTGCATAGGCTGTTTTTTTAGAATAGGACAAAATGTCCCTCCTTAATTTACCCTGTTTTTGAATTACAATGGTCGCCCTATATCTATCAGCCTTTGCAACAATACTGTAATATAAACGATTCAGTATATATTAAAACATGCAAAAGTCATGATCTTAGAGCCCAAATCATTCATCTCCACCTTGACTTCTTCAATTTGTTGTTGATAGTGTTCTACTAAAATCTGCATCAATCTGATGCCAGATTCATTAAATAGTTCAGTCAAGTGGGTAAATAAAAAATCCCCATTCTTAACACAATTTGGGAATTTTGCAAACCCTGTGGTACACACTTCCCGCCTGCTACATTCAACCAAATAACTGATCTCGACGCTAAGCATGATGTATCTCAAAGTCAGTTTTTCCAAATCATAAATACATTTTTTACATTAATTCTGTTCAAATGCCGTATTGGACAGCTTGTCACTACTTACAGAATCATTGACCAATGCATCCTCTATACCCGCAAAGGGATTGTCTTGAGTTTGAAACGCATGTTCCAAAATATTATTATTTAAAACAGAAACTCTCTCCGACTGAGTGTCTTCATCTGGTTTCTCCCTGGTCTCAACTAAACCATTATGCCGTTCCTCTACAGGACCCGGATTGTTGCTCAACAACGTATTTCAAATGCCCGCTCTTTCGAGCCCTCTGCTGATAGCAGTAGAAATAACAGCTTTGATCTGTTCGGAAAACTGTCTGAAATTGTCAGGTACTGGATGGGTAGATAGATCCAAAAGCGCATCCTGTGAAATGCCCTCTATGTGAATGGTCTGGCCAACTTCTACAAACAACAAACAATGAATAAAACCAAAAAACTTCAAAAATAAAACATAAAACAAAAGTCGGAACCAACACCACGTCCCAGGAAAGCATGGACACTATACCTTAGCTTTCATTCACTTTAATGATTGTGAACTTCCTCAGAAAAACATCCAGCTACCCTCACAAACACACGTAATAATTAATTAGATAATCACATGATTAATTAAGCACTGAACATTGCTAATATTGAATGAAATAATATATATTCAAATTTATAATACAAATATACAAATTTATAAAACATGTTTAAATATTGAATAAAATATTTGCATAAAATAATTACATATATTGTAAAAAACATTTTATATTAATAATGTCATTAAGACCTGTCGCACTATCAGCAGCTAAACATATTTGCCACAGACTTTCTTTACATTCTAACCACGTTTTATAGTCCCCTGAAAACATCTCTGAACTGACATTATCCAACACTGAAAAAACAAATTTCTTAAAACTCTGACTCTAACCCTAACCCTTGTACAAGGTGATGAACATAGTAACATTATAGTATCAGGTTCTATGCAAAAGTACTGTTGTTGTTTTCCCTTACCTATCACTAATGAGATGTGGTTCATAAAGAACATCATAACAGAAAATTGGAAGATTCTCTTAGGAAATTCTGACTTGGTTAAGATCATTGGTTTACGACCTTCCTTTACTTATAAAAAAGTTATAAATATGAAAAGCTTGTTGGAACAAGGATCAAATGATAGAGGTAATACTAACTTGAATTTAATACAAAAGAAAGGTAGTAATGCATGCAACAATTGTAGACAGCGTAGGTATATGAGCGACACATCTTCGTTTTTTTTTAAGTCATAACAAAAAAACCTTTTGGATTAGCGGGTATTATACGTGTAATAATGAAATGGTAGTTTATGTGGCACAGTGCCTTTCATGTCCATGTTACTACATTGGAAAAACTACCAGGTGTCTGAAAAGACGGATTTATGAACATCTGTTAGCAATAAGGAAAGGAGAAGAAAAAAATGCCTTAGCTAGATATGCTGCTGTTTACAAGAGTTTTAAGAAATGTGTTTTTTCAGTGTTGGATAGTGTCAGTTCAGAGATGTTTTCAGGGGACTATAAAATGTGGTTAGAATGTAAAGAAAGTCTATGGCAAATACGTTTAGGTGCTGATAGTGCACCAGATCTTAATGACATTATTAATATAAAATGTTTTTTACAATATATGTAATTATTTTATGTAAATATTTTATTCAATATTTAAACATGTTTTATAAATTTTGTGTATAGTACATACATATATATTATTTCATTCAATATTAGCAATGTTCAATGCTTAATTAGTCTTGTGATTATCTAATTAATTATTTAAGTGCGTTTGTGAGGGTAGATGGATGTTTTTCTGAGGAAGTTCACAATCATTAAAGTGAATGAAAGCTAAGTTATAGTGTCCGTGCTTTCCTGGGACGTGGTGTTGGTTCGGACTTTTGTTTAATGTTTTATTTTTTAAGGTACAAATGGTCCTACAACTTACTTCTGTTGTAATTCTATGATTTTATGACACCATTACTTTCCCTGAAAATAACCAGGCAAATAATAGTGAAAGTGAACAACCAGTTCTGCATAACTGCTTGGGAATAACATAGATCATTGTTTTAAGCACATCATTAATGACCCGCATTATAGACACAACATACATTCTAGTATATTCAGTTTTGTTCCTTTGCTTGCTATTTTACAAATTTAGAAATCTTGCAAATTAATACAGATGAGAAATGATGGCCTCTGTTTAGCCTGCTGAGTTGCACAGATATTGCAGTGCAGACTCTGTCTGAGCAGTACCTCACCCCTTTCCTCAATTATGAATGGGGTAACCTTTTATGAATCACAGGCATTGCCTCACATTTTTCAGAAAGAAAGTCATCTATGCATTCCTATCCTTTACAGAGAAAAAGGAATTTAGGGAGATTTACCATCCTAACTAGATCAGCAGCTAATTAAATGGATATGCAGAGTAGAACTGTGCCATTCCACTAAATTCAGTTTTGTTTTGCAGTAAACTGTTCCATATCACATTAAAAATCACTGAATATATCATTGTATTATATATTGTAGGAGTCTAAAACTGGAGATAGTATCATTAAATGGCACAACGTCTTGCATTATTGTAGCTGGAAGCAAGAACACTATGGCAGCACTATGACTAGATCTATAGATCCCAGCATTATTGTAGCTGGAAGCTGGAACACTATGGCAGCACTATGACTAGATCTATAGATCAGAGCATCATTGTAGCTGGAAGCGGCAACACTATGGCAGCAGTATGACTAGATCTGTAGATCCCAGCATTATTATAACTGGAAGCAGGAACACTATGGCAGCAGTATGACTAGATCTGTACATTATTGTAATTGGAAGCAGGAACACTATGGCAGCAGTATGACTAGATCTATAGATCCCAGGGCTGGACTGGCTGTGGATAGGTAAGAAGCACACCTTTCATTCATTGCTCAACAAGACTGCACTTAAACTTGTAGCTTAATGTTAAAACAGAAGCTACTTTAAAACATTTATAAAACAAGCCCCCCCCCCCCTTCTTTACAGTAATTGAAGCAAATGCTGTCACTCACTTTTGGATGGAGAGCGTAACATCCAGCCCACCATGTGCAGTTGGCATCATCGCTGTTGTGTACATCTTCATTTTGTTCTTCTTGGCCTGAAACCAGTCCGCATCAGATGCTATGCCGATGCCATACCACTTACCTGTGAACTAAACAGAACCATCCGATTAATGGCAGATTTTGGTTATCACTTATTCAATTTAGTATCCTGTTTTTTGGTATAATTACCTGCTAATAAGACAAGGCTAGGAAGTTACTGCTAATAAGAAAAGATACCACATACAACCACAAAGTCATACTCATACTGGTCCAGACTGTCCAAGAATGATGTCTCTAACCAGGCATTCTCAATTCACAATCCCAAACTACGGGAGTTCTTCCTACCCAAACTTAAAGACACTTCATCTTACCCCAAGTTCTGTGGACTGCTAAAATCTCAACTAATTAATCAGGATAAATGTTCAACCCAACATGACACATAACCTAAATCAACTAATACCTCTCCTCTACCCTAACTGCTCTACTAGTATCCACTGCTTCATTGCTCGGTCTTCCAAAATGTAAAACAAGCTTTCTTCTTAAAAGTACATTGCTAGCAGTTAAATGCTATCCTCTCACTTTACTGGTTTATGTACTTTTGTACTCTTAGCATTACACATTCTTTGTATTTTCTTCACTGTCACTTATGTGCTTTGTGTGAATGGTCATATTTTTGATGCTGGTCTGAGACTGAAATTGGTCAGAATTGATCAGTGTTCTACCCCAGTTAACAAATTCAATAAATAAAATTTCATCAAGATCATTTGGCCAGGTTCAGCTTGGCTGAATGTCACACTGAATGAATTAAATTCGGATAAAGATCCTATTGAATAAAAAGTCCAGATGATCAAATACTGGACCCCACCCAGTTTGGGTTTGCAAAAGGCAGATCATGTCTCCTAAACCTGACAGACTTCTTTGAAGCAGTCACCAAAGCCATAGACAAGGGTAAGGTGGTTCACACAGCTTGTCTAGATCTTACCAAGGCTTTCAACAGCATCCCCCACTCTAGAATTATAGTTATACTCACTAAACTAGGTATAAATCCCTATGTCACAAGATGGGTTGCCAACTGGCTCACTGACAGAACCTACACTGTGAAAGTAGCAGACTCCAAATCTGACTTCAGACCAGTGACAAGTAGAGTACCACAGGGCTGAGTCCTGGGTCCTCTCCTGTTTGGTATCAACTTCTCTGAAGTACAGGCTAACAGAGAAGGTCTTTGGCTAATGAAGTTCGCAGGTGACTGCAAACTAGGAGCCATAATCGAAACTCCTAACGATGTGGACATCCTACAAAAGGGCCTCACTGAGACAGATGCCTGGTGTCAAAGCCATGGCCTCAAGCTCAATGTGAAAAAGTGGATTGCCATCCCCTTTGGTAAAAACTCTGTACCCATGAACTACAACATAGGCGGTAGTATATTTAACACTGAAAGTGTGATGAGACCTTGGGACACAGGTGGACAGTAGTCTCTCCTTTGATAATCACATTGCCACAGTAGTCAGGAAATCCTTCTATGTGGCACACTTCATCACAAAAGGTTTCTCATCCAGTAAAAAAGAGGTCATTGTTCCCCCTCTATTCATCACTCATTAGACCCATTATAGAGTACAACGCCCCTTTTGGTATGTACCTCACAAGACATCTACAACAACTGGAAAGGCCACAGAAATACCTCACAAAGAGGACTACCAGCCTCAAACAGATGTCCTACGCAGACCGTCTCAAAAAACTCCAGCTTTACTCCGTCGCATATCACCTACTCAGAAGTGATCTCTGCCTAACATACAAAGCTATGTCAAACCCAGAGCTGTTGGACATGCTCCACTCAAAGAAATCCCAATCCCTCTGAGCTACACACTCTAGGGACCTAAACCTTGTCACCACAATAAACAGAACATGCTGGAGGGATAGATTCCTGTCCCAGAGACTTCCCATTCTCTGGAATAAACTACCTATCTATATCAAACAAAGCTCCTCATTAGCACTCTTCAAGAAAAATCTTGATGATTGGATGGGAAAATAGGAAATTCACCCCGGGGATCACCTCTGTGGCTCTGCTCGACAGTGGCACAGGAAAATAATTTTTTGGGTGGCAAAAGCCAGGGTACTTTTTTGGCTGGGCTTATATAGGCCCCAGGGCCAATAGCCTAGTACCTACCTATGAACCTATGAACTTTTCTGTAATATGGGTTGTTTAACAAACTCCTTTCACTGTAAGTTACAGTTGTATGCCTCTGTGGTAGCAGCACATTTCCCAGGAAGCCCTGTTTCACCTCATTCCATTTATTCCGATTCTTATTATTTGGCTTGGGTTACTTACCAGTCTTGCAAACAGGCAATATGAGGAAAATAGAGATGGCAGGGCCAGACGGCTGCCATAACTGCTACCTTTACCCATTAATGTCTTTGTAAGTGAAAGCACTACCTCCTATGAGCTGTCTCTTCTTTCAAAGGTCACTCTATTGCAAATGGGCATTGTTTCAGAAGTGTTTGCAACCTCCCTAAGGTGGTGGCATGTCCCAGACTTACTTATATGGCTAGCTTTGCCAGTGTTCTGTGTCCTGGTATTCATCAGGGCAATGAAAATGACTGACCTTCCCACACCAGCTCCAGCAGATGCCTAACCTGCTAATCAAACCTAGATTGTCTGAGTTGTAGTCATAGTCAGAGCCTTATATCCCTATCCCAACAGATCTGACTGCCTTTCATGTAATATATGCAGCGCTAACTGAATTTGGGTCTTGGTTTGATCAGACTTAAAATTTAAGGTCTGATTTAAGGAATAGCATTTAGGATTAAGGCTAAGAGCTGTATTGGGTGTCATGTCCTGCATGGGAGGAGTAAGATGCAGTGTTCAAAATGATTTGTGCTATGTGCTTTTTCATTTAGTGTGATATTCAGACAGTTATTTGATGTTGATGCTTTCATCTCTGTGAATCTGATTGGTCTGTTTGTTTGTCTGTGTTTGATTACTTGAATGGTGTGATTGGCCCCCCTTTTTGGTAGAGGCCAAGGAAGAAAATCTCTACAAAATGATACATTGTAACAATAAAAATATAAAACAATACAGCATGACAAGATTAATAACTTGGCACAATGACTTTTTTTCAGGAGAAGGGAGAAAGAGTAGTTACAAAGCACTGTAAGACACTCTGACTTGGAAGAGAATGGGATGAATGTGGGAGTATTGATGAAAGTGGAACAGATTATAATTAGGAAGAGGCAGGAGAGCAAGGAGGCACTATTAAGGGAAATATTGTTGGAGCAGTTTACAGAGAGGGATTTAATGTAAGTTAAATGGTAACAGTTCAGAGTGAGAAGAGAAAGTAAGACTGGAGATTTCTAGGATGCAAATGGGCAGACAACTTAATCAAAAGGAAAATGCAGAGTTAAAGGAAACAGAATAGGTTCATAGGTTCATAGGTTTATACTAGGCTATCTGCCCTAAGGAATTTATAAGCCTAGCCCAAAGTTTTGTGGCTTACGCCACCCATTATATGAAAAAATACTGTGCCCATTAGTTTGTTGTGCCTCTGTCCAGCAGTGACACAGAGATGATTCCCGGGGTAAACCTACGATCTCCCATCCACCGGTCAAGATTTCTCTTGAACAGAGCCAGCGAGGTGCTCTGCCTCACATGGACCGGGATTTTATTCCACAGCATAGGGAGTCTCTGAGTGATAAATCTATCCCTCCAGCACGTCCTATTTATCTATTTATATCCGTGCTAAGGTTTAAGTCGCTTGCTCTAGTGGTTTTGGTGGATTTGGATTTTTTGAGGTGGAGCATGTCCATTAATTCCAGGTTGGGCATGGCCTTGTATGTCAGGCACATGTCACCTCTGAGCAGACGGTATGCGACTGAATAGAGCTGGAGTTTCTTCAATCTGGCAGCATATGACAGATTTTGGAGTCCCTTTATCCTTTTGGTGAGGAACTTTTGGGGTCTCTCCAACTGCTGCAGATGTCGGGTGAGATACATCCCGAATGGGGCATTATACTCGATCATTGGTCTGATAAGTGAAGAGTACAGGGGAACAATGACCTCACTAGATCTGGATGTGAATCCCTTCATGATCAGGTGGGCAATGTAGAAGGTCTTTCTAACCACTTTAGCAACATGAGTGTCAAAAGAAAGGCCACTGTCAACCTGGGTCCCCAGGTCCCTGATAACCTCTTCTGTGCTTAGTGGATTGCCACCTATATGGTAGCTTGGGGTTACCTTGTTTTTCCCGAAGGGTATCACTATACATTTTTTGGCGTTTAACTTCAGGCCAGAATGTGTATGTAATATATGAACAGAGGTATATGAAAAGGAAACAACACAATTGGGACTTTAGCCAGGTGAGCTAGAACAGGATCTGTGCCAGGAACTAAATAGGTAGTCCGTTTGTTCAAATTTGAAGGAGGAAATTAGTCTAATAGTAGTAGGGAGGAAGTTGCACAATTTACATGCGTAGGTAGAGTAAGGGGAGGCACCAAAGGTATTGTACGATTTTATTTGTACTTAAAGTAGATTTGTGCCTGATAAGTGAAGGAGGCTTAGGGCAACGTACTGATGTAGCAGTGGAGTGAGGAAGGGCTTTTGTTAGGAAAGAAAATAATTCTCTGTGTCATTTAGCTGTGTATAGCTTATTTTTTTTGTACAAAATTGGAGCAAGTTTAGTTTTTGAGTGCTAGACAGTGATGAGTTGAGTTGGGCAATTTGATAATAAATTTGGCAGTCGTGTGCTAT
This sequence comes from Protopterus annectens, assembly GCF_019279795.1. NCBI lineage: Eukaryota > Metazoa > Chordata > Ceratodontiformes > Protopteridae > Protopterus > Protopterus annectens. Next base: position 128,362,850 of record NC_056732.1, on the reverse strand, counting down.
ATTTTTGGACTGATGTTAATGTAATGTTCTTAAGGATAGGTAGGTATAGAGTAAGCTTGATAGGAGACAGTATGCAGCAGTTGTTCCGTGTGATTGTTATGCTGAATTTGCATTAGGTAAGGTGCCTGTTAATTAGCTTTCCTACATCCTATTTACTTTTACCTTTACTCAGCTCTGCTTTGCCCATAAACTCATATTCCATCCATCTCTCTGTCCCTCACTCAGCTCCACCTTTAAAATGCACATGCCACAAAGAGCCCTAAGATCTAATAACCAAAATCTGATAGAACTGTACAAATCACTTCACTCGCCAGGGAAAAATCAGCTGTCCTTTTCCATGGCACGCAATTGAAACTCCCTTCCCCCCTCCATTCGTACCACTGCTAACCTCCCAGCTTTTAAAAAATCTCTACACTCACACTTAACATCTTCCTGGGAATGCTCCTGCTCTCATCCCTCCTAGTCTAGCCTGCTTCCTACAGGCACCACATCATATATACCAGAAACTGTAAATTAGCTAAAGCAATAACACCCCAATAATTCTTAAACTCTAATATTCCATTCTAAATACTACATATTTTCTACAACAATGAAATGCTAGTCTTATATAGCATAACCAAAGATTATTTGCTTGTAATCACCTGTTCCTCTGTTTTTTGTCTTGAACACACATTTCCCTTTTTTGTCAACCACTGTTAAAGTTTTTTACCACTGTTTTTATCAATTTGTATTAATTTGACTGAATGTGTTAATGTGTAAACTTCTGTAATATTTTGTATCTTTATTCAGGAGCTTTTCTCCCCAGGACTCCATTGAAAACGGGTACTTCGGGCCCACTGGACAATCCTGGTAAATCAACTGTAAATAAAATAAATAAATAAAATATTTATTTAAACAAATTATACAAATATAAACTGTTAATAAAATGATGAGTATGATGAAAGAATTAAAGATGGTTGTCCCATCCTACATAAAATGGTACAAGTATGATCAATAGTTCTCATCTGTCCCTGAATTGTAGGGATGTCATGGATTCTGGCCCCATTTTTATTTCTCATGAAATCAGTGATACTATGCAAAAAGGTGATACATACCTCTGAACCTCTAAGTGCATGAAATCTGGACAAAGCCTAAAATAATAGGGGAACAAAGGCTCCAAAATGGGGACATATTTTAAATATTACGCGATTAAACTTAGAATAATGGGATTTGTGTTAGTATGTATTTTCTAAAGAATATGAAGTCGGTAACTCGAATATGTCATTATTTAGTGACTTCAGTCCTAAGTGATTTTCTAGAAAATCACAAATTTTATAAGGAACAGACCAAAAGTATGGGGCTAAAATCTGGACAGTTGAAAGGCACGAAGGCCTAGATTACACTCAACCATTAAAGCTAGTTATTTCCTTTATCTCAAGAAATGCCAGTTCCGATCCTTTTATCCCGGCACTCTTTTAAGTCATTATACTAATATTTTAAAAGTGTCAGTGATTTGGAACCTTTCACCCTGGCTACTTTTGGCTTTGTCCCTGATTCTGGAAGTATAGTTTGAGAGCTATGAGGAATTCTTCAGAATATACATGGAAAAAAAAGAAAACTCTGCATCAGTGACAGTGATTGAACCAAATATGTCTTCCCTTGGGAGTTATGCCAACCTAGCATTACATGCTGTACTTCCCCTGAAATTATACCTTACTGGCATTATATACCATACTTCCCATGGGAATTATACCTTAATGACATTATATGCCTTACTTCTTCTGGGAATAATACCCTAATTGGATTACATGCCATACTTCCCCTGGAAATTATACCTTAATGGCAGTATATGCCACACTTCCCCTGGAAAATATATCTTACTGGCATTGTATATCTGCTGTGGCTTAGTGGTACTTCATACAGACTGGTGAGTTCAAGGTGTGGGGTTCGAGACTGACAAGGGTATTTATTTTTAAAAGAGTTTGATATCCTTCATGATTTACATGCTGTGAAAGTAAGCCACTTAACTAAAGAGGTCCTTGGTATAATTGAGAATTAGGGGAATGCTTATAATGGTTTCTTGGGTCACATTGCTAGTACCTTCTTATCGATGAATCCTACTTTATTTTGTTTTTGGTCATCTTAAAAGTACTCAAGTGTATTTATTACTGCTTGGTGTAACTCATTCTAAGCCTTTTAGTTTAAGCACTTGGGCTTCAGACCAGTTGTTTTACAATAGGAAGGTTTGTGGCCTGCACTGTGGTAGCAGGACAGGTAGCTTACATCCTTCTAAGTTGGGAACTGCTGATTGAGGGCTCAGTGTCTGTTATTCTAAAAGTGTATTAGTTCTGGTTTAAGCACTTGGGCTTCAGGCCAGTTATTTTACATTAAGAAGGTTCGTGGTCTGCACTCTTGTGGGAGGAGAGGCTGGACTCTGCCCTTTTGAGCTGGGAATTTCTGGTTAAAGGCTTATAGTGCCTGCATATTTGAACTGTTTCTTACTGAAATTGGTACACCTTGTTTGCTGTAGCATAGACTAGATCCAGGCCTGCTGAATCTAGCTTTGTTTGTATGCTTGTTATTTCCCTGAAACGCTAATTCCACCTAAAACACGGCTTTTCAGCGCTTCTGTGGATCCCTAGTGATATCTGCATTGCTTACTGTACTTATTTCCTTGTTTCACTTGAAAGAAAGTTACTGTTTGTCATTTTTGCATTTAAGTTACCTGTAACACATTGCATTTAAGATACCTGGCACTTGCTCACTAAAGCAATTATATAAGTCAGCACTAAAAAATTAAAAGCACTACACCCTCACAAACTCCCCTTGAGTACCTTGTTCCCCATTGGCCCTTTTTTTCAATTATAAAGGAATTCCCAGTACTATTCTAGCATGTTCAAAGGTCAGTTGTCAATCTCCTGTCTGGTCCAGCTGGTGAATCTGGGAATCTTGAGGCAATGTTACAACTGCCTCATGTACACAGACAACCCTCTCCTGCTCCCAACAAATTCCAACACATGTGAGAGATGCAACCATATAGCCATACTGGAGGCAAAGCTCTCTCAACTCAGTACTGGCGAAACCAGTCAGGAGGAGAAGGAAACCACACTCACTACAATTCCAGTCTCACATAGACCTACCACGACAGCAAACCAAACACATAAACACACAAAAACATACTCGGAGGCTCTAAATAAAAATCTGCCTAAGCAGCAGAGACCTCCAAAGCAGACACTCAAGCAACCGCTACCCCAAAACAAAACATGTGCAACACATAGCTCACAAAGCCAGTGTGCCAAACAATCACAGCCCTTAAGGCTAAACAACACACCTGATACACTTGTAATAGGTGACTCTATCGTCAGGCATACTGACGTCCCGCTCACCAGGCTGAACAAGGAGAAGGTCACGGTGAGCTGCCTGTCGGGCGCTAGGATTTGCCACATTACACAAGCACTCAGGTCACTCCAAGGCAAGTACAAATATGACTCAGTCATTGTCCATGCTCGTGTGAATGACCTGAGACGTACCTTCCTGGACTACATGAAAAGAGACATAGAGGAGCTCTCTGAGCATGTAGCCCAGGCCGGTATGACCCTGACCTTGAGTAGCATCTTACCCTCACCAAGAATGATGCCACAATATGAAGACAAGATGATCAATTTTAACAATGGGCTTAAGTATTGGTGTCATTCAAAGGGGATCCAATGCCTGTCAGCCTGGGATGACATGCTCGACAAGCCACGATGCTTCACTAGGGACAGCTTGTACCTGTCACCCCTGGGCTTTCGGATATTGGCAAAGGCTCTTGCTACCCCCATAGTGCCTTTTTTAGGCAAGGCTCAAAAGACAAACCCACCTCCATAGGTATCACAAGGGATAAGAAACTAAGAGTAATGCTACTCAACGCCAGAAGTCTAAACCTCAAGATGCATGCACTCGAAACTCTCCTTAGCATGGAGAACATCGATATCTGTGCATTAACAGAAACCTGGTTCAAGGATCCTGAGAGCACCCCAGCACTACCAGGTTATACCTCATACCATGCTTTTTGGCCCCAAAACTTGGACCGAACCACAAAAGGAGGGGGAGTATCAATATTCGTCAAAATACCCACACCTCCAAGTTGGTGGCACAGCACGAAGCATCAGAGACTATCCATGTGCAGCTAACAGTGGGTAAAACTGCCTTCCAGTTTATAGCCTGCTACAGACCACCCTCCCAAACCCAGGAACCCCACTCAGCCTTCCTGAGAAAACTGGAAAATATGAAGGTCTCTCCAAACACCATTATATTGGGTGACTTCAACTACCCAAACATAGACTGGGAGCATTATTCTAGCTCCAACACCCTAGCCCAAAGGTTCCTAGAATTTATAAACTCAAATGCTATGGAACAACTTGTTACCACTCCCACAAGAGGGGAAAACATACTGGACCTGATCATCACCAACATAGGGACTCTATGCTCCAGACCAGAAGTGTATCCCTCACTGGTAAGATCAGACCATAAAATAATCTCACTGAATATTCACATCCCGACTCCACCCCCTGCCCTGAAAACCACAGTGAAGAACTTCTCTAAAGCAAATTTCACACTCCTCAAAACCGAGGTGGAATCCTTCAAAGCCCCCGGGCCTGTGGAAAATACGGCCCAGACCGCAGAATCCTTTATAAACGCATTCTATGAACACCTTCAGGAATGCATGGGTCATGCAATCCCAAATAAAACCAAGACCCAATCCTCCAAAGGCAGGCGTCCTGTCTGGTGGACCCCAGCCATAAACAAACTATACAATAGAAGGAGGAAGCTACTACATGATAGAGCAAAATCCCAAAAAGGGAAGGCATCTCTGATCAGTATTAGCAAAAAACTACGGGCACTCATAAAATCGTCTAAGGCCAGCTTCGAGAGAAAAATTGCACAGGACACTAAGGATAATCACAAGGCTTTCTTTAGTTATGTTAGGAACCTGGGTGGGAATTCCCAGATATGCTCAGAATTAGTCCAAAATGACAAAAAATACACCGAACCCACAGACATTGCCAACATCCTAGCTGACAGGTTCAGCGCAAACTCCCCACCAAAAGGGCAAATATCTATCTCAGCAGAGTGCTGGCCCCCTGACATCTCAGATGCTCAGGTAAGAGCTGCCCTCTCCAAAGCAAAAAACACAGCATCAATGGGAACAGACGGTTCCTACATGAACTCCAAGAAGAGCTAAACACAAACATAAAACTACTGTTCAATCTCAGACTTACTACAGGATATGTACCCAAAGAGTGGTGTACAGCAACAGTGGTCCCTCTCCACAAAGGTGGTGCCTCAATGGATCCTGGAAACTATCACCCCATAAGCCTGACTAGCTTGGTCTGCAAAGCTATGGAAAGGATCATCATGGACCTCATAAATAAAGATATTGGGGACCTACAGACACTGGATCCTACCCAGTTCAGCTTTGTTAAGGGCAGATCCTGCCTCTTAAACCTGGTTGATTTCTTTGAAACAGTCACCAAGGCCATTGATGAGGGGAAGGTGATCCACACAGCCTACCTGGACCTCGCAAAAGCCTTCTATACAATATCCCACTCGGGCATTATAGATAAGCTCACCAGCTTAAATATAAACCCCTATGTGACTAGATGGGTTGCAAACTGGCTCAAGGACAGAACCCACATGGTTAGAATTGCTGGAGCCATGTCAGACTCCAAACCAGTTACAAGTGGCATCCCACAAGGCTCAGTCCTGGGACCTCTCTTGTTCGGTATATATTTCTCGAAGGTACAGGCCAACACGGAAGGACTGTGGCTGACCAAGTTCACAGATGACTGAAAACTGGGCGCCATAATCGACTCTCCAGCCGACACAAGCATCCTCCAACAGGGCCTCATAGAAACAGACAACTGGTGCCAGAGCCATGGCCTCAAGCTAAACGCCAAAAAGTGTATAGTCATCCCCTTTGGCAAAAACAAAGTGCCCACAAATTACCACATAGGTGGTAATCCATTAAGTACAGAAGAAGTAATTAGGGACCTGGGGACCCAAGTTGATACCAATCTCTCATTTGACAACCACATGGCCAAAGTGGTTAGAAAAACATTTTATATAGCCCACCTAATCATGAAGGGATTCACATCTAGATCAGGGGAGGTCATCGTGCCTCTTTACTCATCCCTCATCAGGCCCATAATTGAGTACAATGCCCCTTTTGGGATGTATCTTACCAGACACCTGCAGCAACTGGAAAGACCCCAAAAGTACCTCACCAAGAGGATCAAAGGGCTCAAACAGATACCATATGCTGCCCGGTTAAATAAACTCCAGCTCTACTCAGTGGCATACCGCCTGCTCAGAGGCAATCTGTGCCTGATGTATAAAGCCATGTCCAACCCGGAATTAATAGACATGCTGCACCTCAGAAAATCCAAATCCCATCAAGCTACACGCTCGAGTGACTTGAACCTCAGCACTGAAATAAATAGGACATGCTGGAGGGACAGATTCATAACCCAGAGGCTCCCTTCACTCTGGAATAAAATCCCAGTCCAGGTTAGGCAGAGTCCCTCAATGACTGTCTTCAAGAGGAATCTTGATGAGTGGATGGGAGATCGTAGGTTTACCCTGGGTATCACTTCTGTGTCACTGTTAGACAGAGGCACAGTATACTAACCTCGAAAAAGGGCATAGCAAAATTAATTTAAAATGGGTGGCGAAAGCCAAACTCATTCTGGCTAGGCTTATAAATGCCCTAGGGCAGATAGCCTAGTATGAACTTATGAACCTATATGCCACACTTCCCCTGGGAATTGTACCTTACTGGCATTATATGCCATACTTCCCCTGGGAATTATACTGTAATTGTATTACTTGTCATATATCATACATTCTCCACCATGTATTGCTGCCATGTGGGATGCTATAGATTGTAAACATCCCTAAAGCATCATGTAGTGGTAGCTCTACAATGCCACAAACCCAATGAAAACTTTAGTTTTTTTTCTTCCAAAGGTGTGGTATCCAAAAAATTCAGTAAAAATAAGGTCACAATGCTACCTAGGTTGTTAAACAGAGTCGTTAACAGATCGAGTCAGTGTGAGAGACTACCGTGAACAGATAAAAGGATATTGGTATGTTGTCAGCTCTGTCTCTCTGCTTTTTCCTCATTGTTTCTTCCCCATGTATTATTTATTTGTCTGTTTGATGTTTGCTAGCTGGAGTGCTGGGCTAGTACAAGATGCTTGTCAGCCCCTACTTAGATGAAAGGTAACACATTACCCATACGTAATTTTATAAGATGCTTTTCTGTCACTATCAGAGATAATTTACGAAACAACACATATTCATAAATTTTGCAATAATACTGGTAAATACATTGTGTGAAATAATAAGAAATTTAAAGTATAAAGCATGCAGTGAGTATAAATACCGTTATAAAATTTGAAGCCATTAATCTGGCAAAGATGAATATATGGAGAAGCAGTAACACAGTTAAACGAAACAAGAGATATTTGAGTCTGTAGATTACTGAGCAAAACCACGTGGAGAACGTGGACAGAGTTATCCAGTGTCCATGAAGCGCAGGTATTTTATTTTCATTTCTCAGGTGTAGTTTTCATTTTTTTTTTTAATAATGAAAAATTAAGTGGATTTGTAATTTTAGTTGGGAAACCATTCCAAGAGGCAGGAGCTAGATTTAAGAAAGATCTTTCACAGATGGGTAAGGAAAATTTGAGTCCATCCAGTTTGATGGATGTGTTACTACAGAGAGCAAGAGGAATCGTGGACTATTAGACTGTTATGTAGACGTGTGTAGTATCTTTCACTGAGCAACTTAAAGGTGAGTGAATTCAGGAAGTAGGAAGCCCCGGATGAGATGGACAGTTTGTTGCCCTTTGCAATAGACATATAAATTAGAAAAAATTATTTTCAAGAATTTTAAATGGCAGTGTTTTGACCTGAAAGGGAAGAATCTCCAAGTATATGGAGTTCTACCTTAATGCAATAGCATGGCAGGCTTTGGGAGTAAGCAGGTAGGAACATTTATAGGCTGCTTTGAATTGAGAGACCTTAGCTGTGGTGCAGTTAACATTGGTTTGAAAGGAAAGAGAGTTATCTAGAAGAAGACCAAGGTACTTTTGCTCTACTGTGAAAGGAATTAAGCTAGTGGCAGAATCAGAAATAATAGCTATGGAAATGCTCGATAGCCTTTTAGATGTACAAATTAACATGTCAGTAGATTTAGAAGAGTTGATGGAGACTTTGTGAGCAAAGCCAGTTCCAAACCAAAACAAACCAAAGCAAAGTCATTTTGCAAGAAGGAGGATTGCTGAAGGGGAGACTGGTAGACAAAAGTAAGGACTATATCATCAGAATGAAATTTTACATTTAAACAAGGCAGATCCCAAGGAAGGCTGCTTAAGTAGAAAGGGACTAGCAGGCAGTGCATCTACAAAGCCTCGTGGCACCCAGTATCTGAAAGAACCAGTGGTGATGGAATGCCCAATTAAGTACATTTATGGAGAAAGTTCTATCAAGCAGGTAATTCCTAAATCATTGAGTGGTATCAGAAAAAAGTCTGTTAATTTGTTTAGTTGAAGAGTTTGATCAGTGATCTTAAAGGCTATTTTTAAATCTAGAAAAATGGCTCTTGCTAGTAAACCTATTTTGACGTTACTCAATAACTTTCTGCTGTAAGGCTATAAATTGCTGCCTGGGTGCTATATTTTCAGATAGAAGCCTGCTTTCTGTCAGTAATATATATATATATATATATATATATATATATATATATATATATATATAAATGCCAATATAGATCATACTTCTGAATATATTTATGTATCTGTTAGATGATAATTTTTTTTTCCAAAATTTTAAATAGCACAAGTTAAATGCAAATATATGTGGGCAATTTTGTGGAAAATTTTGCTTTAAAAGACATCATGAGTGTTAGGGTGTGGAGCTTTACATTAGGGTATAATGAGTACTTGAAGCTTTGTGGGGGGAGTTGAAGATATGTGCCAGTGTTTTTTGAATAAATTGGCCTTGGTATTCAATATTTTATGGTGCAGCTAGTGAAATGGGGGGGGGGGGGTTGCCATAATTGAATGATTTTGAAGTATTTGATAATACATCTGTTGAAAATTGCTTTAAAGTAAAAGGTGGGAAGTAAAGAGTTTTATTTTTAGGGAGCAAAGGATTGACCATTGTTAAGAGAACTAAATAGAAGGAGGAATAGTTGAGGATTGGGATTTACAATTTTACTTGAATTCCTTCTTTGATGGATTCCAATTAAAGAAACAGATGCTGTGCAGTCATTATGCCCACATGTGTTATAAGGTACATCACTTAGAAGTAGACAGGAGACAAAGCCTGGAGGCTTCTTCTACTTCTACACACCTTGTTCTGCAAAATCATTAGCACATGGAGCACTGTGACACACACACAAACACACACACACACACACACACACACACACACACACATATGAACACCCCTCCCCACACACCCACACACATACACATCAATGCTCATACATTGTTTAAATGTCCTGTTTCGCATTGTTGCTTTCTGAACTGCTTTTACCTGCAGTACTACATGATTTCATTCTGCTTGTTTTCAGATTGGTTGTAAGATATAGTACTACAGAAAAGCAATAAAAAGTATAACATCTAACAGCAATGTTCCAATCACTAGCAAGCTGCCTTAACAAACAGAGCTATATCCCTGACTATGGATCCACATGTACTGAGTCTGATTAGCAGTTGGAAAATAGTTGGAGCTTTTACGAGGACAGAAAGAGAGTGAGAGATGAATGACAAGGCTTTGCCTGTGCACCTCTCTTAATGATGGAGAGCTGAAGTGACACTCAGAACAATGTCCATGCCAGCCAGGTGGGCAGGATTAGAAGGTGTCACCACCTTGGGAGAAGTGGACATACTCCTAAATCATGCCTCATTGCATGGAATGACCTATAAAATTAATGTAGGGGGGTAGGACTGTGTAACTCATTCCTACGCATCTTAATTTCTTCATCAAGCAGCTTCAAAGTGCCTACAGCAGCACCCTGAATGTAGCTGTACAGGGTTTGCAGCTGAAGTATCTAATTAAAGACTGTTGTGTAATCCCGGTAGGGTTGCATTCCCTGTAGCATATCTGTGACCACAGTTGACCAAAATAATATCACGAGAAATGGCCCCCCTTTTGACCATGGATCTCTGCAAACAAAGTGGTCTCATTGTCATAACCCTACACTTGCACACTTGGAAATTTTACCAGCTAGTTGCTATAATTTCAAGGGCAAATAAAGTTTGTCCCGGTCCCCTTCAATAAACACATCACACCAAATGACATTTGACGACCTTTATTAAAACTTCCATAACATAGCTTGATCACCAAATTTATTAATTACAACCAGACATAGTATAGTTGATTCTAAATACAGCATAAACATCCTTGTGATGTTAATCAGGACAGTGTACATACTCATCCTGCCTCAGTAAGCAGCGTCCATACCTCTACTTGCTTACTTTACTTATGAAGCAGCATCCCATCTTACTTCCCACACCATTCATTGAATTACTTTCCACCAAATAAGCTGCATCCTTACCTCACCTTGCTTATCTGTTCAGCAAACTTCCTCCATTTGCTCATTTTCCTTTCCCCAGCTCCTTAAAATAACATTCAGACACCAGGGGGGAACAGAAAACGGCAAGCCTGTCCCTCTTCTCCGCCAACCAGCCTGACCAAGCTGTCCCCCCTTCCTTCTACCCAAAATTGTTCAACCAGCTACCTCCCATAAAGGGAAGGGTTAAGCCAAACATTATTTGGGTTACCCCTCATCTGTAAAGTACATTAGAACCCCATCATCAACCCCACACCACGACATACTAGAATTGAAACACGCCTTAATGAAACTAAATAAAGTAGGATTACCCGTGACCCCACTGTACCACCGGAACATCCACTCCAAGAGAATACCTTCCCTTTTAGTCCACTTCCTTCAGGCCACTAACCATAACTCAATCTTTATGGAATAACAACCTATAGCTACAACAAATGCCACAGAAACTATAACCCCTTGAACACAAATCTGCAACTAGTCAAAGAAAACCCTTAGCAATTCTGGAACCCAGTACCCTGTCAACTATAGCATATCACATTAGCCCCCCCCACACACACACACACACACACACACCCAAACTGCACAGCTCTGTATGTGCAGTAACCTGATTACTACAGGGAATAATCTACTCCAAAACTTTAATGACCTAACACTAAGAGCCAGAAAACCAGAACCCCTTAACCTAGTTCCTGAGCAGACCTATGCCCAGCAATGAAATACTCTACATGCTCAACCTTAACCCCCCCATTCACTCATTACCAAATGGCAAGCAGGACTAGCACCCCAAGCCACCCCACTCAGAACCTCAACCTCCCAACTCACTTCCTCCTAGCAACCGTCCTAGCTAGAACAATCAAACTACTAAACATCCTTAACCACTGCTTGTCCCTAGCCTTTCCCTCAAAGGTTCTCTTCCCTTATATTACCTATATCTCTAGTAAGGAATTAAAACCTGGCCTATGGCAGTCATATCCTGCAACCAAGCTTTCCTTAAACCTTCTAGCTACCATGTAAGCAACGCACCCAGTTTCTAAAATTACCGCAAAACAGACACCTACCTGCCATGCTTCCTAAAACCCTACTTACAAAATCACCCCAAACCACCAGTGAAATTATCCTAGTGCTAACCTGATATGTGAGATTAACACTACCAACTCAAGGGACAAATTTGTCACCCCAAAGATACCACATGTTAGGAACAAACTCCAGCATCCTGTCAAAAAAAAAAACGCGTTATTGGCCCTTCCCCCCATATACGGTTTAAACAACTGGATGAGTAACCATAATCACCCCAAGGTTCCAACCACCTGAAAACAAGAGTTGAACTCAGTTGGCTTGCAAGAGCTATAGGGATTTTAGCCTAATAAGTTCCTGTGCTCTTATGAATGTTGTGACTCTACTCCTACTGTGGGATCCCCCCATTACCCATAAACCATCCAACAGTTTTACCCTGCCCCCCCACCTACCTCTTTCTAACTTGCTCCACATGTCAGTGCAATAATCAGCTCCCACACTAGTTGAATACAGAGTTCTAACTTGCCTTAATACCAGTGACCACAATGTGCACCACTCCAGCCACCAAAGCAGCCCCCAGCAAAATCCATCACCTTGCAATTTTACCTCATTCCTACCACTGACCAGTACTGTCTGTGCACTGCCCTTCCAGCCTCAGTATATACCTCTATGCTGACTGTGACTTCAGCAAAGCTCATTTCCCATGTATAACCTTGCCTATGACAAAGAATTAAACATGGTCCACATGTGCCAGGAATCCCAAAACCATGCCCTGCTAAGGGCTGCAGTTCCTTACCCATCCCCAAAACCCCTGCACCTAGAATGGCCCATCAAACCTACCTGCTGCTAACAGTCATACATATACTAAACCCCTACTGTTTTCCCCTTGTTACCAGTCAAATGTCACCTTAGTACTCAATCTAAGAACCATAACCTGGTATATGAGATTAATAGAACCTGCTTGACGGACACATTAGCCCCAATCAGACACTCCTTTGGACACAACCCCACTTCATGTCAAACAGAACACCTCATTGACCTTCATGAAAACACAAAGGAACCACTGGATGAGGTTTTTTTTTTTACCTCACTAAATGCAACTTTTTTAATCTGTACTTAGCAAAGTTATATCCACAGAGACTTTGTTTAGTTTTTGTTTTCATGATTCTTTAACTGTGTATTTTTGACTCGTATTATTGTGGTGCATTCTCCTGAGTTGATTATAAGTTGAGGCTGGCACCAGTTTCGTTGGAAGTTGAAGGGACATATTGATTTAATGTTATTTGTCAGCTAGCGTTTTGTACTTTCTTGAACTGACACGAATGGTTATAAATTACAGGGTTGATGTTCAATATTGTCTAAGTGGGTTCCTTCTATTATATATGTATGACAACTTTTTTTTTACTAAATACTTTTTTATTATTTCAAATAAGATGTCTTAAACATTACATGAAATAAAGATAACATATTTACAATTCTAAAACATTACTACTTCAAAGCATTATATAACTATTTACATTGGTATCTATGCAGATAACTTTGAAATTCTATATTATATAAAGTTAGAAACATAAGATGATATATCTTCTTTGATCTTTTCGAGTATTTCCAGTACTTTCATCCAAGAGTAATAGTAAGAAGTAGATCTTTTAGTTCTGTTTTTCACTGTTAATATTTCCATGTGAGCAACGGTTGTTGTTAAATTCTCAAATTCCTTGAACGTAGGAGAAGCCTCATTTTTCCAGTGTATAGCTATGATTTTACGTGAAATTGACAATAGTGACCATAGGATTTTAGTGTCTTTTTTTGGTACACAGTTTGGAATAGGAGAGTTGAATAAAATTAAAGACTTTGTTAATTGAAAATTATCATTATAAACAGTCTGAAAAAAATAATTAATGGATTTCCAGTACATATTGAGACACATACATTCATAAAAAACATGCTGCCAATCTGCTTTTATCTTGGTATGGCATCTCCAACATTGATCTTCAATAGAATACATTTTGGCTAACCTATGTGGTGTATAGAAACTTCTGTGTAGATGATAGTGTAGAAAATTTGGAAGATTTTTAGAATATTACTTTTTTCTTCTTCAATTGGAGGATTATTGTTTATTAAAGTATAATAATCCCAGTATGATTTTTCATGATAGTTTTTTTTTTTTTAACAATTTTATAGATATTAGACAAATAACCTGTACCCTGATAAGGCTGTTTTGTGATAAGAATAAGGTATTCAATGAGTTTTGGAGCTTCATGTCTAACCGAAGGTTGCATTTGTTCTATTTTATTTATAAGAAAATGCCTTAGATTTAGTAAAAAACAACCAATTGTCATTATTTATATTATAATTTTAAATTATCTGTTCATTTGTTAGAATTTTCCCTTTCTCTATAAGTTGATGCCAAAAGAGTAATGTTTCTTCTTTAAGTATATTTATTTTAGATATTTGGAATGTATCTAGAATATTTGGTGTAAAAGCTATATGGAAAATAAGAAAAATCCAAGAATTAATGTTTGGTATTTTGTTTATATATGTTTTGAGCACTGAAAGTGTAGAGCTTATATAGTTTGATGGCAGTTTATTAATATTATTCCTTTTCCCTAAAAAATAATCTTTTAACATCCATATAAGGGGTGATGGTATTACTGTTAAGTTGTCTTGTATGTGATTATAATTGATTTCTATGTAAATCTGCTCATGGGCTTGTTTCCATATAGGTTTGTATGAATTATTTAACCATAGTGTTATGTTTTTAATAACAGATGAGGTAATATATAAATCAATATCCGGTAAATTAATTCCACCATCTTCCCAATCTGGCAAATGTTTATTTAAGGCTATAATTATTATAATTATTTGGAAACCATAGAAAATTTTAAATTAGTTTATTGTATCTTTGAATAATATATTTGGGAGGTGACAATGAAAAATTTTGTATTAAGTATAGTATTTTGGGAAATATGATTATTTTAATAAGATATAATCTGTCTGCTGTTGAAAAGATATATTTATTCCAGTAACCAATTGTTTGTTCTATTTTGTCTAGTATTTTATTATAGTTAAATATTAGAGAATCTGTTAATTTATTGAGTAGATTTATTCCCAGATATAATAATTTACTTTCTGTTACTATATATTTGGAAAATCTTTTGTTTATATTATTTTTTTTTACAATTACAGGGCATAAATTTAGTTTCATTTTCATTAAATTTTAAGCCTGAAATATTTTGAAATTTCTTCATGGAGTTAAATAGAGCATTCAAAGACTCATTTGCATCTGAGAGAGTTAATAGTATGTCATCAGCAAAGAGTTGGATTTTAAGGTTTAACATTTTATTAATACAAATGCCCTTTATGTTATTGTTTGATCTGATTTGATTTGCAAAGGGTTCTATGAGTAATGCAAATAACAATGGTGATAAAGGGCAACCTTGTTTAGTTCCCTTTTTGATTTTTATAGGGCCTGATCTATCTGATCCCAGTGTAACATATGCAGTAGATTTTTCATATAGTATTTGGATAAGATTATTAAAATTAGAGGGAAAGTTATATTCTTTTAAAACTAGTAAACGAAAGTTCCAGTTAACCGAATCAAAAGCTTTATTAATATCTAATGAGATTACATTTAAATCTAGGACTTTATGTTTGCTATAATCTATTAATGTTAGTATTCTTTTAATATTATCTGAAGTATTTCTTCCTTTAATAAAACCTGTTTGATCTTTGTGAATTAAGAAAGGAAGAAAGTGTTTGATCCTATCTGCGTATATAGCCATAAACATCTTACAGTCTATATTGAGTAATGATATTGGCCTATATGAGAAACACTGCTTCTCATCTTTATCTGGTTTGATAATTGGGAATATCAGTGAATATTTCCAAGAGGGTGGTATATTCAAATCTTTATTGGCTATATCATATACTTTTAATAATAAGGATATGGCTTGATTGGGTATTAATTTATACATTTCTGGTAGCATATTGTCTGGACCAGGTGCTTTATTTGTCTTGAGCTTTTTAATTTGTGATTTTAAGTCTGTCATATTGATTGGTTTGCTTATAATGTCTATTTGTTCTTGTGTTAAGTATTTTTTATATCCTTAGTAGGTGTATCTTGAGTATTTATGGAATTACCAATGTTAAATTTAGTTCTGTAACTCTTTTGTTAGTATTAGGAATAAATATTTATTTTATTTGCTTAGATTTAATTATTTTTTTTGTTCTATTAGTTAAGTGTCTCAGGTGTGCTGAATTAGTAGAGTATGAATTTATTCTTATCTTTTCTAAGTTGATCATAATCTTATGATGTAGCAATTCTGTATACTTCTTATTGATTTGTGTAAGTTCTTGAACTTGAGTAGCATTACCCTTTTGTATTTCCAGTTTCAATTTATCTGCTTTGTTTTGTAAGTCTAGCATATCTTTATTCCATAACTTCCTTTTATTTATGTACCAGGATAATATCTTCCCATATGTAACTGGTTTTAATGAATCCCAGACATATATTTCTGAAATATCTTTTGTGTAATTTATTTCTAGAAAGTTTTTGATTGTTTCTTCATAAAATTCTTTGAAATCCGTCAATTTTGTGATATAGGAAGGTATCCTAGTAATGGGATTTGAATAAAATGGCGTATGCTCTATCTCAAAGACTATGGCATTATGATCAGATAAGGGACAATTTATAATTTTGACTTTGTCAGTTTTTGTTATTAGGTCATTGGCAACATATATTCTATCAATTCTAGAGTTAGTTTTATCTCTATGAGAATAAAATGTGAAGATTAGTGTGTCTGGTTCTGCAAATTCATTTATATCTTTTAAATACAATGTATCCATAAATTTTGATAGTGCT
Organism: Protopterus annectens; assembly: GCF_019279795.1. Classification (NCBI taxonomy): domain Eukaryota; kingdom Metazoa; phylum Chordata; order Ceratodontiformes; family Protopteridae; genus Protopterus; species Protopterus annectens. Next base: position 128,346,372 of record NC_056732.1, on the reverse strand, counting down.
TTAGAGATAGGTTGTTTTCTTCTTTTAGATTTAGAATCTGTATCTTTTTCATTCATTATACAGTTGAAGTCTCCTGCCAATATCAGGCTACCCTTAGTTAAAATAATTATCTCTTCAAAACGCTGTTTAACTGTTTTTGATCCTAGTCCTGGGATCCAATATAGATTTACTAGCGTATAAATTCTCTTATTTAATTCCATTGAAGCTAGACAAAACATACCTGATGTATCTTGATGAGTAGTAATTATTTTAGGTGTTATAGTTGAGTTGCAAAGTAGTATAGCTCCTCCTCTTTTTTTTTTTGTTTTGTATTGAGAGTTTATTAGTACTGTGTAATTATTAATATTTAAGTTGTTTATATCTCTATCTAATAAGTGTGTCTCTTGTAAAAAGACTATTTGTGTTTTATGTAAGTTTATGTACTTGAATAGGCTTCTCCTTTTATTACTATTATTTAGACCATTAACATTTATGGATAAACATTTCATTTCCTAGTTTTGAGTTTGTTTTATGCGTGTGTTTATGTAAATATTGTTTATTCTTAGTTCCATCTTGGATACAGAATTCAAAATGTTTTTCTTGTATGTTTTTTGCATGTTTCTGAGTGACACCAAAGTGACAGAATAAAAAAAAACAAAGAACTTCAAAACTTGTCATTTTTAACCTTAAAAACCATTTCCAATCGCTATGAGGTAATATACCTCTTTGTTTGGTTAGTGAATCTAACCAAACTTTCTACTCTCACAAATAATATTTGGATCAGTTTCTCTTATCCTCTTAGTTTTTAAATAAAGATAATTGAATAATATATTAAGATAATCTAATCAGCTAAATATATACATATATTCTTTACTCATTTTATTGTAATTCAATAATACTTATTTCTAATCAGGTTTCAAAAAGGTACAAATATTTAGATTAAGGTAGTATCATTTCAAAATAGTTTAGGGTATTAATAAATATGTTAAAATCTATAACTGCATATTTCATACATCTGTTGAAAACTATTTACTGACATTACTGTATAATACAATACCATTGTTGTGCAAATGTTCAAGACTATTCAAGTCTGAAACCAGTGTTTAAATTAGTATTTGCAAAGTCATATTGGAATAAAAACATGAATAGTTCTGAAACCATATCATATTTCATGTTTAACATAAACTGAAATGCAATACTATGTACAAGTATATTAATATTTCTTTAGTAGACATTAAATATGTTCATCTGATTGCATTTTTCAAAGAAAATTCCCATGGCTGGAGACAACAAGATCAAAATTTAGACATCTCCCTTATCCAAGAGACTACTTATAAAGTTGCTACTTGATTGAGTGTTTTGTTATTAACACTTCTATCAACTTTCAGAGGGACTTTGTATAATCAAAATGACACAGTACAGCGGTAAAACTACAGTGCACTTGACCACATTTTCAAAGCAAACATCTATGTATATCACATATTAACTCTTAGAGCTTAGACTGATACTTAACCAGTGAGTTTATCTGCTGACAATAAGTGCTGGAGATATAATTTTGGCTTACTTAACACCAGTAATTTAATATTATGACTGAATAAAAGTTTAGCATTAAACATCCGGAGCTTCTCATTATAGTATTTAAAAAGTATACTGGAGAACATATCAAAATAATGGAAGCTGCTAAGATTTAAACTATTATGTATGAAAATGTTACAGGTTAAAATTCCTAACCCACTTTGCAGTAAATAGACAAAATGTATTTAAACTATGGGGTAATACCTTTATTACGTCTAAAAGGTGTTTAAGAAGCTTGTTTTTCCTCTAACATCAGAGGAAAGCTATGGTGATCCATGCACTGCAAGAGTATTATTTATCCTGGTAATTGCTTTATGACTATAGAAATATTTAATTCAAATAATTAACTGGCATTACAACAATATTTCTCAGAAAAGTTGTTTTACAGTTAATGACTAGATAGAACGCATCATTGAGAGTATACATTTATCAAATGTCAAGTGCTTTAGCTATAATATAAGTGTCCCCTCTAATTAATCTCTGGTGAATTTACTGCTTACTAAACTTGCAGGCTAATATTGACGTCTTTTCGTGTAGTCATATTGGAACATGAAAATACAGGTCTGCTGATTAGGAACAATCAGGCTCTCAACTGCTAGACAAGCTATACATTTGTCTGCAGAAAGGTTTGAGAATTACGGTTGCATTGTCAAGCATTTTTGTTTACACTAACAGTAACATGATATACCCGCATACACTAGTATTGTGTCATTCTTGATAATGTAAAAAGCCAGGTAATATTATAAGAAGGGTGAAGTCACAGCCAAATAATATAATAAGAGTACAGCCGCAGTCATTATTCAGATGAGCAAATGGGAACAGCATGATCCATCTAAGGATGGATAGCTCGTTGAATACCTGCCACAGTGTATGTTCATAATGCATGGTAACTTAGTAATAAATTAGGGTGTGGTCTAAGCCTCTCCCTCTTCTACTCAATTTAGATTTAATACAATATGTGTGTAGAACACAGATGCTTCAACAAAGTTCAAAGCTATATGGGATATAAATATTGTATAATTGACACATTAGGTTAAATCCACTGTTGTTATGTTACTTATTATAGTTGTTTATATGATTATTGCTTTTACTTTATCTAGTATATTATACTGTTATTTAAATGTTTTATTTGCTAAATGTACATTTAACCTTCTTGTTGCATCCCATTTGTCCACTTGAGGGCATATTTTGGTAGCAGGACATTAGTAGTATTTTGTAGGAGCACCAGTGTGGGAAATGGCAATTTTCCTTAAAATAAACCCGTCAGTTGCTTGACATTTACTAGTTTCTTTAGAGAATTTGTAAAACAGCAGTGATTTTATTTTCTGATGATTAATTTCTGCTCTTTAAACTCTGCTGTATAAAACATAGTAAGGGATAGCTAAAATGTCTGGAAAACTAAGACAAGCAGATATATGTCCTTATCTATCAAGGTGCTAGAAGTCATCAGTAGCCATAAGCTGAAAAGTGCTTCAAAAAATATATATCTGTATATATTTAGATGAACCTCTTTTATTATTTATGTTTCCTTAGAAGGAATTTAGGTTTCTGTATCTTTAAATGTGAACCTAGCTTATTTCATGACTAGACGTCAATTAGAAAGTGTCAGGGGATGGCATACACAAGTAAATGCGACAAGCAATAAGTAACTCGAGTTTCTAGTGATATTTGTGGCTGTTAAATTGTCTCGAGAACCAAGCGGGAAAAGATATGTGTTTTTTCTTTTTTCTTTTCCCTTCTCTTACTTCGTGACAAACTCATGTAGTGTGCACGCGAGCACTCTAGTTTGCGGAGTAGTGTTCGCAACTATCAAACTTTGCATTTTAAACATGCTATGCCTTATTTCTCTACAAAAGAAAAGACAACAGGATATCTAAGCTAGTCACAAGCATCTGTCAACTCGCTGATTAAAGTATTATAAATTAATGAAGATTTTATAAAAAGAAGAGAAAAATAAAAATGACAAAACACAAAGAGAGAAAATAAATAAATAAATATATAAATAAATAACTATTTGGGAACATTATTATGCATTGATTACTCTGATTAAGAATATGAAAATAATAGATGGATAATGAAAAATAGAGTAATGTTTAAATTATGCTTAGTATATTGATGTGATTTGAGATAAATGTATTTACATTTATGCTAATTTTGACATTTAAAGTATAATTGAAAACAGTACCTGTTTCGGTGTAACTTGAAGACAGTAAGAACTTTTCTTTTGTTGTTAGTATTATTTAGATTTTTTACAGAATATAACATATGTAAGATTATTTGTCCTTTAGTTTTTTTTTTTCTTTTGCTCAACAGTATTCCAATTATTTACTTCAGAGTTTCTTTTCGGTGTACTTATTGTCCAGTCCATAGATTCTTCATGTGTTAGGATGTTGCTGTTGGTGAGGTATTTCATTGCTGAATCTACTGTTTCAAAGATTTTTATTCCATTTGGTAGAAAAACTCTCAGTCTTGCTGGGAATAAAAGATGGACTTTCAGTTGCTTTTTCTTCAAGGTTTTTATTATTGGTAGAAATTATTTTCTTTTTTAAACCACCTTTGTAGAATAATCATTGTCAAATCTTATTAATGAATTATTGTATTTGATGGGAGAATTTGCCCAAGATTTCATAATATAAGATCTTTATCTTGTGTAGAAAAAAGTCTCACAATTATAGATCTTGGCTTGTTCTTACCCGGAGAAGAATCATTTCCAGAAGCTGCTAGTGATCTATGTGCCCGTTCTATACCATATGAAACCGCTTCAGGTATTTTTGTTACATCTGGTATCCAGGTGGTAAGAAAGTTTATCATATTGTTTCCTTCAGATTTTTCTGGTAGACCATATATTCTAATATTATTTCTTCTTCTTCAATTTTCCATATCATCAAGCTTTTCTAGTAAATATGTGTTCTGTTGAAGTAAGAATTCAGTTTGTTCTTCTATTTGGGCTCTAGTGTCAATGTCACTTAATGACTGTTCAATAAGTGGTATCTGTCCTTTCTGCTGTGTAAACATTTCTTGAAGCTGTTCTAGTTGTTGTGAGCACTTTTCTTTAAAAGTATCTATTTTATTGTCCATCTTGTCAATTTTTATTGTAAGTTCCTGTATATTTGTAATGAGAGACTGCAGGTCTTTTTTGAGAGAAGAGTCTTGTGCTGTATTCCTTAGATGACTCATGCTGTAAAGCTGATATTGGTGCTGATTTTCCAGTAATTAATTTGACAGGAATTATTCAAGTTCTGACAATAAAATTTTTCTTATAGATGCTCAGAGTTATTAGAAATAAGTTAGTAATAAAAATTTCTTCAAATTAAATATTATTTTGTAAAATTCCTGTTAGGAATTGTATTGAGGTAAGAGAGCTGAAATGAAGTGCAGCTATCAGTTCAGCATCCTAGCCATGCCCCAATATGACAACTTTTGAGTGGAAACTGTTATTATAAATAACTTTGGTTTGTTAACCACACCCTCAGTCTTCACTCACACATACCACACCACACCCTTTTCACTAACACCATAACTGCTCCTCTACCACCCACTCAACACATCCTATCACTCACCACTGCTCTCCCACTACAAAAATTAACAAAAAAGGAGAAGAAACAAACTAATACAATGGCTCTCCTACACTTAAAGGAAGCTTTCTATACATTAACTACTTTGGTTCTTCTCTGGTTATCAGTCCTTACATCCTACCACACACAACTTCATCTCACCTATCTAACTCAGTGGCAAACAGAAACCACAGCCAATACACTAAAGCTAACACACTTCCCTATATCTCCATTTGACCTTACCCCAACTCAGCTCCACCCCTATGTTAATTATAAACCAACAAACAAAATTAACCCCTACTTATCCCAGAAACAAAATAAAATACTACAAAAACTACTTAAGCTCTACCTATACCTAACTTTAAAACACTCTTGCTGTGGAGACATACACCCCAATCCAGGACCCATTACTTCACTCCACCCAGACCTAACCCAATCAAATCCTCTTTATAACAGACCAACCTCCTCTCCTCTGCTCTTAAACATTAATGTAAGAAGTATACTTAACAAAGTTCATTACCTCCATGCACTATTGGCATTATACAAACCAGATTTAGCCATACTTACAGAAACTTGGCTTAGACCAGAACACCATGATAATGAGATCACACCCCCTGGTTACAATATTATACGGAAAGATAGGCAAGGGAAAAAAGGAGAAGGTGTAGCCATTCTGTTTCAAAATAATCTCACAGTAGAACAGCTTAACTACAACTCCCAAGATGTCAACGACATAGAACTCATTCTTGCTAAATTACAGCTAAACTCTAGCAAACACATAGTCATAGCAGGTGCCTATCTTCCCCCAGGAAACAATACTGACACTATGGAGAACCTGGTACACTGGATGACTATCTCCCATCCTCATGAGACCATACTCCTAGAGGATTTTAATATTGACTGGTCTGACTGTACCAAGTACAATCCCTCTACCCACATTAACCTACATGGGTTTACTCAAGTCATAGATACCCCCACAAGAGTTGATAAGAAAACCAAATGACAACCCATCTTAGATTGGATGCTTAAGTCTGACCACACCTTGGCAAATCAGGCAGGCTGCCTACCTGACAATTTAAGTGACCACCGACCAACCTGCCTTATTAGAAATAAATCCCAACACTATAACCAACCCATCCTCAGAATAGTTCCCACCAAAAAGAACTTCAAAACCAAGGACCTAAACAACGAACTAGAACACTGTGACTGGTCTCCCCTTAAACACCTACCCCTAGATAAGGCAGTAGACTACTTTAACTCAACCTTTCTCAAAATCCTAAACCATCATGCACCAGCCTGTACCATCAGAGTTAAAACTAACTATGCCCCTTGGCTAACAAAAGAAACCAGAACCATAATGAAAGATAGAGATAGAGCCTGGGTTCAATTTCATAAACTTAAAACCACCAACACAAAACAAATCTTCTTAGCACTCCGGAACAAGACCAAAAAACTAATAAAACTCGATAAAACCAATTACTATAAAACCTTGCAAGACAAACATACACACAACCCTCAGAAATTCTGGTCCTCAGTAAATAGATTACTGCACCCAAGTAAAACCAGCACTCCCACACCCATAGTACCAACCGACGCTGAGGACATCCATACCCAATTCAACAAATTCTTCACCGAAACAGTCCTAGCTTTATCCAACACCCTAACTAGCACCACCATTTCCACTCCTTCACCAACCCTTACTACTCCTATTATACAACAACCTCCCCCATGCTTCTCCTTCTCCCTAACACCCACACAACTCATTACTAAACTCCTCAAGAAATTGAAGCCTACCACACTGGCTGCTGATAAACTTCCCGCTGATTTCCTTCAACTATCAGCTGATGCCATATCTTACCCTGTGTCTATCCTCATTAACAGATCCACATCCGAATCTAAAGTACCTAACCTCTGGAAAATATCTCATATTATTCCACTCCACAAAGGTGGAATCTCCCTTGAGCTCACCAACTACCGGCCAATTGCAATTTTATCACCCCTAGCAAAAATAGTTGAAAGAGTAGCACATACACAACTAATACAATACCTTCTAGAAAATAAACTTATATCAGCATCACAACATGGATTTTGTCCCTCCCATAGTACCACAACAGACCTATTATCCTATACCAACATAATCAACACCCACAGAAACAACGGACTTTTTGTATCCTCTAATTTCATAGACTTATCCAAGGCCTTTACATGGTCAACCACAGTATGCTTCTCAAAACTCTATCTACCCTCAACCTAAACTCCCTCACTATATCATGGTTCAGCAGCTATTTATCAAGCCGACAGCAAGTAGTTCTATGGCAGGACCAACTATCCTCCCTTCTACCTGTATCTATTGGAGTCCCTCAAGTCTCCATTCTTGGTCCCTTACTATTCTCCATATTTACAAATCAGATAGCTGCTTCCTCTCCTTCTGCCTCTATAGTGCAATATGCTGATGACACTACTATAATTTGTGCTGCCCCTACCCTAAAGCAAGCTATAAACAATAACAAAACACAGCTTCACTCTGGCTGAAGCATAGTTTTCTACCATAAAACTTTTACTCAATCCCAAAAAAACAAAACTAATTCTCTTCAGCCCAGGTAGATCCCCTGCACTGAATGACTTCATCATTAACTCCAAGGACAATACCTCAATCACCCCAACAGCACACACTAAACTCCTAGGAGTAGTAATCGATAAACTCAAATTTGATATACACATAGCCCAAACAATCAAAAATGTTCACACAAAGCTAGGTCTCTTGTATAGGAATAAGCAGTTCATGACCAATTATACCAAAGCCACCATTGCCAGAACCCACCTATTATCCACTCTACTGTATGCCTCACCAATCCTGACTAATCTTCACCACAGCGAACAAAGCAAAATAGCATCTTGCTACAACAAGATTGCCAAATGTCCTACAGGTGCCTCTAATAGAGCCCACCACTGTCTTTCCCTCAAACAGCTCAACTGGCTTGAGCTGCCTCAATTACTTCTTACCACTCAACTTTCCAAAGTCCACAAACTATATTACCTCCCAAATAAAACCTCCATTTTACAAGACCTAATACAACCCTACACCATCACCACCTGAGCCTTAAGGTTAACAGACCAAAATCACATAAATATCATCAAACATAGGAATGAGGCTGGCAAATCTCTTTTTGCCTGCTCTATAGCAAAAGTCTGGAACTCACTTCCAAAACACACAACTTCTACAGGTTCTGCTCCACAATTTAAAAAACTACTCAAAACCCACTACTTTAACAACTGGCTATGCCCATGTGACTCCCCAGGCTAATCCACTACATTTGCAGTGATACAATGATTCTACCAAGGATCACCTAATACTGCCTAACCTCTGTATATTAATTCTTAAGTAACGATGTTCTATTCTGTTTGTATTTACTTATTCATCTCTGAAGACAGTTAAACTTTTACCTACATACAAGTGGTATGCTTCTGGAATACAATAATTGTATCTATACATATATCTGTGAAGAAATGTAAAATATGTTCTTGTATAATATTGTATGCATTTAGGAGAAAGTGTTGTAATTCATAAAATTATTTGTTAGATTGTTTTCTAAGTGGATCTTTTCTCCCCGGGACTCTGCTGAAAATGGACCTGTGTCCAGTCGGACGTTCCCGGTGAACAAATGTAAAATAAATAATAAATAAATAAAAATAGCAGTCTTTGTAACGGATGACTGCTGCAGTTACATTTGCTAACTGAGCTTTTTGTTTGATATATATATATATATATATATATATATATATATATATATATATATAAACTTTAGCTAAAGGACTTACATTTGTGCCGACTTGCCTAAAACCTTGCTGGATTTGAAATGTTTTACCCGCAAAATGAATTTAAATGTTTTATTGGGTAACCAAGGTAATTTCATGAATGATTTCAGTGTCACATGTGTATTTAACCTCCCTCTTCATACTTCCGTTTTATTGTTCGAGAAGGTTTGTGAAAATGGCATTAGATGTCTCTTAAATAACTTGAATGGGTGTAATCATGTAGCTAATTTGTCAGACATAGAAAAGGATGCTCTGAATGAATTGAAATTTGCTGGTATTTGGACAATTAAACCGGATAAAGGTAGTGGGCTCATTTTTATGGATGAGACTGACTAAATTGCAAGGACATGTACACTTTTAACTAGTGAAGTGCTTATCAGTGTATTAGAAGCTTGATCCATGATCTTTTTATTGATGCTTCTATCGATATTGACTTATATAATTATCTGAATATTACATGCCCAGTTATATCTGTTATTTTTGGCCTGCCAAAAATTCACAAGGATTTAGAGAATCAACCATTACGACCTATAATCCATCACTTTCAGTAGTGCAAAATTTGTGGATAATAAATTGAAACATTATCTCATGGATGAATCACACATTTGTCATGATTCTTGGGCCTTTCTTGAATCCATTAATGGGCTTCCCTTTAGTGGCGAATATAATTTTCTAACTATTGATGTTCACGATTTGTATACCATTATCCCTCAAGAAGTGGGTGTGAACTGGGTGAGAGAATTCCTTCTGGAAAAACAAGTTGATAGTAAGAAAATTCACCTTATAGAATACCTATTGGAACTGGTATTGACTAATAACTATTTTATATTTAATAAATTTTATTTACAGAAAACAGGTGTGGCTATGGGGTCACCCTGTGGTGCGACTTTTGCAAACACAGTCATGGCCCACTGGGAAAAGAACTACTTATTTAGGGATGATGTTTTCAGAAAATATTTTTATTATCTGGAAGGGGGATTCAGTAACGGCGACATCTTTTGTGGAGCATATTACTAGTTTCACTAACTTCTTGAAATTTACCTTTGAGTTCAAGACAGATCATATTTCTTATTTGGATGTAGATTTATTTAAGGATATTGATAACAACAGGTTTACATCTAGAATTTTTAGGAAATCTACTTATTCAAATGCTTTTTTACATTTTATGGCTCTCATCCTTACCATCAGAAAAGAGCCGTTGTTAAAGGCCAGTTAGTGGGGGCCGCTAGAATGGTCTCCCTTGACTCGGAATTTGTGGTTGAGGGCAATTTACTTAAATATATGTTTATTAAAAGGGGTTATCCTGTACACTTAATTAACCAATTGACTGAAGAAGTTAAGTTCAAAAGTAGTATGGGCATTTTTAAACCTTTATTATGTAAAGATGTGTACGCTGATATTTCTTTTGAAGCAGTCACCTCATTACACATTCCTTGTGAGGGCTCGCATTCCTGGGTTAACTGTGGTTGTACTGAGAAATGATCACCCCAGGTTAATGAAACCTTTAATATTGGTTTTATTACTACCTATTCATTAGATGCATCCCTATTAAGATCTATATTATATAAGAATTAGTGTCTCCTAAAAGAGGATACTTAGATTAATACAAAGATGGGGGAATCAACCTAAAGTGATTTTCAGAAGGGGTTGGAATTTTAAATCCTTTCTGGAAAATAATACTAAAAAATCTCCCTCCCATCTTGGCATGTTGAAATGTGGTAGGTGCCAGTTTTGTAAATTAGTAAAAGTGACTAATATGGTCATTATTCATATTAAATGTTATCATTTAAATGGGAAATTCAGTTGTGATTCTAGGGGTGTTGTCTACCTAACTATGTCTCAGTCCTGTCCTGATTTCTATGTGGGAAAGACGGAGAGGTGTCTGAAATAGAGAATTTACGAACATATTTATAACATAAATAAAATCAACATGAATAATGTATTAGCGAGGCACATTAATTCATTCTCCACACACTCCTTTTTGTTTTGTGTTATCGACCAAATGGGTGAGGATATCAGAAGGGGACCTGTGTCTTTAAAATTGGATGAGAAGGAACTGCCTTGGCAGTTAAGAGTTAATGCACAAGCCACCCCCCGGGCTTAATGACAGCCTTTCAATTAAATGTATTTTGAAGCTGAACTCTCACAGTAGATAAAGCCTTTTTATGATTGTAGTTGCATTTGTAGTGTGTGTGTGTGTGTGTGTGTGTATATATATATATATATATATATATATATATATATATATATATATATACACAAAATATTCCAAACAGAGTGAAGGTAGAATGCACTGTTCAAACTTACAATAAGCAGTTAATAGTCCAAATGAAACGATGCAGATAAAACCAAAAAATCTTTAATGAGGTGAGTGCTTTTGCGGTGTAACACACACCGCTTCTTCAGACAAAAAAGATATAACAGTTAAAGTTTATATAATACAACAATTACCAACACTAAGCAATTAACAGTATTTAATACCTTTTCTTTCTGTATGTATTTTTCTGATGAAGTTTGCTCACTTTAGTAAACAAGAGCGCTAACCTTATCCAGTTGTCTCGGAGTGTTTCTTCTCGCCTTCTTGGAGTTACTATTTATATGTTAACTGAGTAAATAAGCTGGACATCCTTGGACCTTTTCAGAAACAACCCACAGCAAAGTGGCAAGGTTAAATGCAAACATATATGGACAATTTTTTGGAGCCAATCAGCCAGCATATTGTAGCAGGTGGTAAGAAACCCCACTATTCAGAGAAAACTGACACGGACATGGGAAGAACATGTAAATCCTTACACAAATGGATGCAGGAGGGTTGCACATCTGTTAACCTGTTCTGTTTTAATTCAAATAATTTCACTATTTACTGCATGTTTTTACATTTCTGGAAGTATTATCTGCAGTAACAATGTCATTTTATACTGTTTTATGATGACTGTCAACAAGTACTCTTCAGTTAAAACATGCACTAAATTTAATTAATCTGCAAAACAAATACAACATTCATCATATATTTCTGGGTGGCTATTTTATTGTGAATTTCACATCTGCATTACAAATCTTGTTGAAATGTGTATCTAGGAAAAAGAAATTCCAAAAAGAAAAATCTGTGGTATCCCTCAAAGTCTCAGAAAAACCAGTATGCAACCTAACCTTACAGGAGCTGCAGTCTCCCATCAGTGTCTCAATTTTTTTTCCTAAACAAACCGAGAAGAAACTTCGCAGTGTGGAGGGTGTGAAGTTCACTCCTTGAATTATGTTATGCACCTAGTTTATTTCGATTTTTATTAGTGAACTATTAGTGAACTAGCTGCATAACATAATTCAAGGAGTGAACTTCATACCCTCCACACTCCGAAGTTTCTTCTTGGTTTGTGTAGGGAAAAAAAACTGAGACACTGATGGGAGACAGCAACTCCTGTAAAGTTAGTCTTTCTCATTCCTGCTTGAATCTTCATGTATTCACTCAGTGTGAATTTTAGTTACTGCAGTTGCTTGATACGCATGTTTTTGGACTCCAGTGTATTGTTTTCTTTGCCACCACTGTTAAGAATTGTTTTGTGCAGCTACTTTTCTGTTAATAAATGTTTCTTTACATCTACTCTAACATTTCCAAAATCATGCCATGCCTTTTCACACCTAAACATCTCACATTCATAAACTTGCTACTTCCCCTGCACCCTGCCTTTAATAGATTTTTGTCATATTTTAGTGTCTCTCCTATTCTCCACCGTAAAGATATTTGAACTTCACAGCCTGTTCTCATAGGATATATCTCTACTGTCCTCCTATGTTTTTATCTTTTTACTGCAGTTTATTCATTCGTTAACAAGGTAAGCCTACTGAACAGAAGTGTACCATTTCAGTTGTGACCTGGGACAACTCACATAGTAAGTAAATGGAGGTGGAAGGAAACTGCCACCATCTTATATTTGTTTTTCCAGTGAATAAGCCTCCAGAAATGGACATAGCATTTCAGGTGTGACTTCACCAAAGAGCTGTGCAGTTATAATCTCAAAGGCCTCTGTTTTAAATGTTGCCTCATGCTAAACACCAAAGCATCCCATCATCTACAGTTTATTTTATTGACAAAATAATGCTACTAATAAAGGTGATTCTCAATAGCTCCCCCCTTCTCATCCCACATTCTTATAAGGTTGCTTTACATGCAAACAAATTAAAGTAAATATATTTGACAAGGAGGCTATATCAACTCAGACATGTTAGCCTTTATTGTTGGCACACTGCTTGCTTTGTTTTCATTTTTTACTGTTGATTGTCCCCATGGCATTGCTCTGATTTACTTTTAGATCATCTGATGTCCAAGTACTTGGATTCTTTGCTTGCTTCATGACTTCTCATCTGATCAAAGTAATGATTTTCAAGGTTCTTAAACACCATACACATTTTTTTGCCTTTGAATATTACTTGCTGCAGTATTCAAGTATTCATCTGGTCAGCCAAGACCCATGCTGATACCACTTCCAGTTCTCTTTAATGGAATGTCCACTACTGAAAATCTTAGTTTAATCCATGGAGGCTTTATCCTCCTTTTTCATTCCATACCCCCCCCCCACTAGTCCATTTTCCCCTCTAAACTCTCTAGCATCCAAGGACATTGTGAGGGGTGGGTCACGGATTACAGCTGTAAGGTAGCAAGGGTTAGGGCATATTTTCTCCTAATGCCCCATGCCTGTTATCCTGGACCTAGTAGAAGTGAATGTTCCATACGCTGCCAATTTCCATTCAAGTTGCATGTGCACGCCTTGGCAGGCTCGTGGTCACCTAGTCCCTATTTGCATAAGCTGCAGTGTTTGGCCTTCCCACAGGTGGATCCCTATATTGATATTCCACTAACACCCCACAATAGTGAACCAATATTGACCACTCATATCCATTCCCTCCCCATCTGGCTATTTCTTTACCTGAGGCACTGACTGACTTATATAAAGTCAGGGCTTCTTTCATCTATGCCATTATGTCAGCTAGTCCTATATAAAATAAATCACAGTAGTTTGGAGGCAAGTTCTGCATCATATCCCTGTACAGAACACACACATCACATAACTCTTTTCTGCAAACCTAACATTAAACCTAAAGCTAACAACAATCCACACCCCCCAGCTCTTATCATAAAGTCATTAATTTGTACATATTGTATAGCAACAAGATTTGACTAACTAGCAATTCAAGCAAAGTAACATTCAGGCAAAAAATAAGTAGCCTTACCCCATCATGGAAATGGGAGCTAAATATCCATAAGGTCTGTTGCCAGTCAGTTGACAAAGATTCAACTGTTTGTCATACTGACATCAGCTAAATAGCTCTGTGTTCTCTAAAAGCAGAATTTCTTTTCTTTTTTGTTTTCTGATGTCTCACAAAAGGTTACCACAATTCCAGCAATTTCCTTTGGAACAGAGCATTGCAACTTACTGTATAACTGCACACCTGGAGCTGGTATAATGATTAATGCATTTACCTTACATACACAAGGAACAAGGTTTGATTCTCACTTTTGAAAGGGAAATTTGATAGGCTTGAAAACTAGCCTAGTACTTATCTATGAACCTAAATATACATTCTTTGTTGGAGGTGGACATAATAGTTAAGGTATTTCCTTCAGATAAAAGGTACAAGGCTTGATTTTAAGCTTTGAGGGGAATTTGCTAGGCTTAAAAAGGCCCAGGAGGGCAGCTAGCCTAATAATAACCAATGAATTTATCATGCCCACAAAGCATTTTCTGATCCAACTCTGATGGATCTGCTACACATTCACAAAACAAACACAGCACTAGACTTAATCAGTCTAAGGATCTAAATTGTCTGTGACATAAACAAAACATGTTGGAGGGACAGGTATGTGTCTCAAAGATTACCCCTTCTTTGCAACAGACTCCCCTTTCATCTGAAGCAGAGCTCTTTCCTAAGCCTACTCAAATACAGTTCAAGCCAGTGGATAGAAAATCACAAATTCATCCCTGGCTTGTCCCCTGTGCCCCCTTATGGACAGTGGCAGCTTGTAGATGCCCTAAAGCACAGGCTTATACCAAAACATTCTGTTCTGCTGATATTGATAAATGGTAAAATTTGGGCTTGAATGGCTAGCCTTAAAAAGACTCAAAGGTCCATTACCTTAGTATAATCTCCTATAGTGTTATTTATAGTACAGTTTGTGGTTAGAAGACCAGACTGCCATTTTGACAAAAAACAGTTTACCAGAAGAAAGCATGGCCAAAAACTGTCTCATTACTGATAAGTTTAAATAGCTGAGAGTTAAGTAGAAAGTCTTACTCTAACAAAAAAAAAAAGATACTCACATGTAATTTGTTCCAATGTTATGTTGTAAGTAACTTTTAACTACAGTTCAATTGGATAAACAAGTTGTTTTTGTTTGTTTAGGATTGTCATGTAAAGTGTATTGCTAATTATTCCAAATGGATTGTCATGATTTTAGGTTGTAGTGTCACAGCACACATTTTTGGCATCAGCTGAGAACAGCAATTCCTAAATGCAGCGATAAAGTAAATTTAATATCAAATTCTTCAAGTGACGTGAATACTTTAATATCAAATGCTTAAATATGTTTGGAGATGTTATGAAATCAAATCTTGTTGAGTAAAAGTAAAAAAAGAAAGAAAAAAGCTCTAACTCCCTCATTTTTAGGAGATTACTATTGATAAACAAGTTCCCTGTTTATGCGTTATTTATCCCATCTCCAGAGTTTCCTGTTCTTTTTAAAAGCATGCTGCAGAAGTGATATAGAAAAACAAATAAAAGCTGTCAACATTAATAACGGTACTCTGTAATGCTCAGGATTTGTTTACCTTTGGCAGTAGTTGATTTAAAATTAAAAAAAAAGATGTTTTACTTTTACTTTAATCAGGCATTAGTAGTCATCTTATTAATTAAGAAAGAAGTGTTTTTCTTACCCGGTCAGTTTCAAAATTACTTTGCACAGGGATCTCGGCAAATACACTGAGAGAGCAAATTAGAACAAGCCCAGCAATTGCCAATGCTACTTTCATGTTGATCTTGTTTTTCCCCTCCTTTTCTTCTAAGAGTAAATTAAGTCCTCCGTCCCATGTGTTTGACGTCTGTTCTTGTCTGTGCCAGAGAACCCCGATCAGCACAATTTATTAGGCTGTCAGAGAGACACTGGAATGCAGTCGGACAACACGTAGCAGCTTTTCTCCTCTCACTCTGCCCTATCCCCTTCTATTGTATAACTGAGTTATAAAAAAAGGTAATAGAATAAAAATACCAAGCTCAGTACATGACATTTCATTGCAACATCTGTGTAAGCGTATTTCTAGCTTGCTGTAGCATGCTGTATTCATTGTTGCTAATTGCTGCCTAAGGTCTGGGTTAAAATGCATATATGATGGCGTGCAGGCGTGAATATTTTCATAAGGCACTTAAACCTCACCTTTCTAACATGAGGAATTTGCTTTTCTGTTTTGGGCTTTGCCTGTTATGTTTGCAAACTGTACAGAAGCCCTTTTTCCAAAAAAAAAAAAAAAAGACTGAAGTAATTAATTCTACAACAAAATCACAAGTTATAACAAGCATGAATGCAAGCATTTTTGTTTAATATTACTATTATTTTTTATTGATTAAGCAATCTCATGAAGAAGAGAGCTCTACAAAGACAAAAATAATGAGGAACTATGGATTAAAGTCAGGGATACTTTTTAAATTTTGCTTTTCTTCAATTAGTGTGTAATAAGCAGTGGGTTTTGCATCAACATGCATTTTCTGAAGCGCAAAACCCGAATGTCCTGGATTAATAACTAATTGTCATCTTCAGTGACTTATTAGAAAATCAGAAATTTTATGAAGGATAGGGTAAAAATATGAGGCAAAATCAAGTATGTTGTACAAAATTAGGGACATTTGACAGTTATGCCATTAACATTTAGATGTGCCCAGTATGTTAAATAAACAGGAGTCTGCAAGTACATTTTTGTGTTTTACTTATAGAAATTATATCATTATCTGTTTTAAGTAAAAACAGCTATATACAAGATTCTCCCTCTGCTAAAAATACATTCACACTTTTGAGATTAATTTGCCTTAAGGAAAATTACTTGCAAGAGAAAAGAAAAAAAAATCAGTAACTTTATCCGCAGTAAAAACATCCCTTCTCTTGTAATGTATCTGTCAAGCTAGGAAATTTGCAGTGCATTTTATCTAATGGGTAAAAATGCACCCACAGTGTCGTAGCCTTCTAATTTGCAAGATTTTATCCACCTGGGGATGTAAATAAAATGACTGTAACATTTCTTTTGCATATTTTTATTAACTTGCATTATTACTTCAGATGCATGTAAATGTTAATTCAGGTAGATGTAAAAGATTCAATGGCACTTATTGAAAAAAAAAAAATAGAAGTGGAAGATCGACGCTGCCCTGGCCAAATTTCTCTTAGTCAGTATGACTTCCAACTTCAGTCTTCCTTGAAAAGAGTACACTGGCCAAGTGGAACTAACCTGGTAAATAAATAAATAAATAAATAAATACATGCAGTTTAAGATCAGATATGTATATATGAGTCAAAGAGCTGTGAAATATATTATTATGAACCATGATATGTAAATGCTGTCAAAAATAATTACTGGTGGCCATTTCCTATGGGAAGCATCAGCTGCAACCTCCATGGAGAAATCGTTATCCCCTGAGCCTCTTAACTAATCATTCTTAGCTTCAAATCATCAAACGTTGAGTGGATAAGAATAATAACCCCACCATCCATACATTTGGTTTTAGAACAGTGTACATTTTTATTCAATAAATCATACAGTCAAAAATTAGACTGTTTATATCCAGGTGGTGCTGCGGTAGCATTGTCACCTCACAGTAAGACGCTGTCCGGTTCGATTCTCAGCTAGAGCGTCTTCTGCGTGGAGACATGCGTGAATGGGCATATCTTCGTTGAAGGTTGTGCATCAGGGCTGTCAACTCGGCACATAAAAATCTACTGCCAATCATTAGCTGACCGGAGTTCTGCTGTGGTGACCCCTAACCGGGAAAAGCCGAAAGACACAACATATTCAGGTGATTAAGACTGTGGTGGTGCTGCTGCAGTAGCATTGTCACCTCACAGTAAGACGTTGCCCTGTTTGATTCTCAGCTAGGGCGTCTTCTGTGTGGAGACATGCGGGAATGGGCGTACCTTCATTGAAGGTTGTGCGTCAGGGCCAGCAACTCAGCATGTAAAAATCTACTGCCAATCATTAGCGGACCGGAGTTCTGCTGTGGCGACCCCTAACCGGGAAAAGCCGAAAAACACAACAACAACAACATATCCAGGTGATTAAGACAACACAATTAAAATCTAAAGAAGCAATTGATTAGAAAACATGAAAAGAAGTATTTGAGTCATGCATGTTGAATTATCTGCGATATCAGTTCAAACCTGGTCAAGACAGCCCTAACGCATTTCTTAATACCTGATTGTGACATGCTTAGCTACTTTCTATGTGAAGAACTTCAAAATGGTTATTCTCCTTTTTAATTTCTCCAAGTGTATTGGGTTTCTAACACCATGATAGGAATTGACCCTATTCCTAAGTCAAAGTATGATTAAAGTTCATATATTAGTATTGTTTTGATCTTTAATGTTGGCCAGAAGTGCTGTTTGCAGCACCAGCAATGTGCCTAGTAATGACTCCTTCTGCAGTTCATACAGAGTTACGTGTATCAATAACATATCTATTGTTAATTATTTTTTATAAGAATTGTTGCTTCTACTACTGTTGGAACTGTCTGGATATCTTTCTTCACAATGCCCTTGTTTCTGCCTGCAAATCCTGGTATTTCCTCTGTATGTAAGGCAGTGTGGTCAGTGGGTGAAGCAGTTTGAATGATCAGTGTTACTTCTGTCTTCTTTTCGCATTAATCACATTAATCTTTTGAAGTGCTGGTAGTGGGTGATCCCATGTGATATAAACTTTATCAGTTTCTATGATGATTTGTAGCTCATGTTTCCATTGCTTCTCAGCTTCTTCAGTATTATAATGTTAGCACAATCCCCAATGCAACAGTCTTGCCACATTATTATGCCTTTCAGTATACGGTCCTTCTGCCATTAGTATATCACAACCAGCAACAAGATGTGTGACTGTTTCCAGTTCTGTTTTAGAAAACCTACATTTGTCTGTTTCTCCCACATGTTCAGTGGTCGTTGTAAACCAACATGTACGTAGCCCACTATCTTGGGCTGCCAGTATTAACCTTTCACCTTTTGGTTTAAATTCACCTCTCCTTAACCAATTCCTGCATTTGATCCTGATCAACATGAAGTCATTCCACGAGTTTTCTATACTTGCAACTATATTTGCGCATTTTCCACATTTCTTGCCTTCTCATCTGATTGTTCACCTTATATTTTTTATTTTTTTGTACATTCAGTTGCTGCCTGATTTTTATCTACCTCTGGTTTGATTTCCATTCCCACTTGACACAGATATGCTTCTGCTAGACTAAGCAGGAAAGTCATCTTAGACTTATTCTCCTTATATTTCAAAACTTTCACTGTGTTTGGGTCTTGTGAGGTCAGCAAATATGTATGCAGTCCTATGATTGCAGATCTATACATGTAATCAATTTCAAGGAGGCTCATACCTCCTTTAGAAAGGGGAATGTATAGTCTTGGTATACATGGATTTTTATAAAAGTCTTGTTTTCCTGTCCAACTAATCCAACACCTTTTGGGGCCAATCAGTCACTCCAAAACTGTAAGTTAGGACAAGAAGAGCAAATTGGTTTATAGCCTGGACTTTGTTCCTAGATGTCAGTGCTGTTTTCAGTATTAATTTTAGTCTTAAAATATTCCTTACTAAGTGTTATTCGCATTTGTTCATGTTTTACTGTTGATTCTTCAGTTCACAAATATTTATACTCTCCCTCTTGCTCAGTTTCTTTTATATCACATTCTTGTCCCAAACTGATGCTTTTTGGTGCTGCAGCTTTCCTGCTGTAAAGGTTGCTTTTGCACATTTGTCAAGACCAAATGACATTCTTGCATCATCTGAAAAAGTTTTGACCACTTGCATTTGTGCTTTCAGCTCCTCTTTGGATGAACTATGCAGTTATTTAATCATCCACAAATAGAAGACGAGAAGTCTTCTTACTTTGTTGTTTTCTGGGAGGCAAATTGTAGCCATGATATAATCTGTTAAGTAGACAACTTAATGGGTTTAGGGCAAGACAGAAGAGCAGCAGTGGCAAAGAGTCACCCTGGAATATCCCCCTTTGAATTTTTTTATCCCTGGAATAATACTTTTCCCTTTATCATGGATCATAGGCGGTTACTAGGCTATTGGACCTTTACAAGCCTAGCCATGTTTTACCCTTGTTCACTCACAGACCAAGAGAAATAACTTATATTAGCACATGAATGTATGATCAGCACCAACTGCCTCTATCCAAAAAGGACACAAGTGAAACTCCTGGGATGAATTTACGGTTTCCCATCCAATTGTCCAAGTAACGCTTAAGTAGGGTCATTGAGAAGCTCTGTTTAACTTGAACTGGGAGTTTGTTCCAGAGGAGTGGCAGCTTCTGGGAGTCATACTTGTCTCTCCAGCAAGTTCTGTTTATGTTGGAGACTAGGTTAAGATCTCTACAGTGAGTGAGTCGTGTCTTATTATATTTGTCGATGTATAGCGTTTCCATTAAGGCAGAGTTCCAGACTGCTCTGTCGGCCAGGCACAAGTTGCCTCTAAGCAGTCTATATGATACAGAGTATAGTGATAGTGCCTTCAGTCTGTCTGTGTAGGTCATGTGATGAATGCCTTGAATTTTCTTGGTGAGAAACTTCTGAGATATCTCCAACTGATGCAGGTGTCTGGTGAAGAAGAGAGCATTGTACTGTTTTATTTGTCTGATGAGGGGCGAGTACAGAGGATTTATAACCACCTTCATTTAGGATGCTATTCCCTTACTTAAGAAATAGGCAATGTAGAAGGCCTTGCTCACCACTGTGGAACCATGATCATCAAAG
The DNA here is from genome assembly GCF_019279795.1 of Protopterus annectens. Lineage (NCBI taxonomy): Eukaryota > Metazoa > Chordata > Ceratodontiformes > Protopteridae > Protopterus > Protopterus annectens. Next base: position 128,325,447 of record NC_056732.1, on the reverse strand, counting down.
TTAAGGTGGCTATCAACTTGCGTTCCCAAGTCTCTCATTGCTGGGTTTGAACTTCGGGGGTATTGTTAATGTTGTAATTTATTGGGACTTCACCTTTACTGAAGGAGATTATAATACATTTTTTGTGTTAAGTTTAAGTCCGTGGCTTTGGCACCAATCATTTGTCTGTGTAAGCCCTTTTTGTAGTACGGTGACATTATTTTGAGTTTCAGTGATTGCTCCCAGCTTGCAGTCATCAGCAAATTTGGTAAGCCACAGGCCATCTATTTTCCCCTGAACTTCTGAGAAATAGATTCCAAACAGAAGTGGACCCAGCACTAGTCCTTGTGAAACACCATTAATAGCAAGTCTTCTGATAGAGGTGGAATCCCCTAATTTGACTGTATGCATTCTGTCAGTGAGCCAGTTGGCTACCCATCTAATGACATGTGTGTTTATCCCCAACTGGGTGAGTTTATCAATGATGCCTGAGTGGAGGACAGTGCCAAATGCCTTGGCTAAGTCAGGATAGGCAGTTTGCACTGTTTTGCCTTCACACAAGGCTTTGGTGATATTTTCAAGAAGTCGACCAGGTTTAACAGCATGATCTACCATTAACAAAACCAAATTGGGTCAGGTTAAGTGTTCGAAGGTCTCCTATATCCTTGTTAATTAAGTTCATGATGATTCTTTCCATGGCCTTACAGATAAGGCAGGCTAGGCTTATGGGTTTATAATTCCCAGGGTCAGTTGAGGGGACACACTTTGTTCAAAGGGATCAAAGTTGCAGTTTGCCATTTGGGTAGGACAAAGCCAGTACTTAGACTGTGGTTGAAGAGGGGTACCCAATCGTTTTACCAGCCCCTGTTTTAGACCATTTAATAAGCAGTTTGGAATGATGTCTTGTCCCAAAGAGGTTATGTTTTTTTACCTTGAGGAAGGCAGTTATGATCTGCTCATTGGGGATACTGGTAGAGGAATGGTGACAGGTATATTTTGGGGAATGATTGGTGGGGACAGTGGAGTAAAGTTTTCGCTGAACCTGTCTGCTAGTAGGTTGACAATTTTCACAGGTTCTGTATGAGTGGTACCATCCACTACTAGTCTGTTGCAAATTTGAGTCTTCCCTTTAAGATTTCAGAGGCAGTTATAGAATGCCTTGTGACTATCCTTGGTCAAGGATGCTAATTTGGTTTCATAGTTAGCTTTGGAAGACTTAATAAGATGTCTAATTTGCTTATTCAAGCTGTGGAGGGTGCCTTCCTTCTGCTGAGACCTTTCCAGGTACAGCTGAGTCTATACACTTGTATAGTTGTTTATACAAGGCATTAGTGTACTTCTCAGTATGGAAGATACTGCTATTGGTGGTGTGCAGGGGTTTGAAACTATTTATGCCATTGCATAGGAGGCTATAGTTTTGCTGTAGAGACATTTTTTTAACCTTTGTGCTCGGGGGGGGGGGTTATTGTGATCTTTACTTCAAATGAAACAGATTTGTGATCTGGCCTTACCAGGGAGGGCCCCATATATAGGGTGGTGCAACAATCTCACATGTTGGTGAGCACTAGGTCAAGGATATTTGAGACCCTTGTGGGGGTGCCAAATATCTGTTCCAGATCGTTTGTGTTAACAAAGTCCAGCAACCTTGGGGTGAGCATGTTTGTGCTCATATATGTTGCCCAGTCGGTGGTAGGATAATTAAAGTCACCTATGACTAGGGTGTTTGGCTGTATTGTAAGTGATTCACCTAGGTCCAGGTAGGCAGTGTAGTTTTCCTGGTTCATGGTGGGGGATCTATAGCTAACAATGATGTGGAAGGTTTTCTACAGTTAGTGGGACTTGGAGTAGTTCTAGGGAGTCATACTGTTTAACCAGTATTGAGGTGTATTTGCCTTTGGTGAAGATGGATACACCTCCCCCTTTGGTTCTTTCATGTTCGTTTTGTGGTCTGAACATGTGGAATGCATTTTAGCCTTGTATGGCCGAGATACTCTCTGAAGTCTTGCACCATGTCTCTGATACAACACAGACATTTCTGTCTTCCAAAGTAAGGAGTGCTTCCAGTGAGTGCAGTTTCAGATTTAGATTTCTAGCATTAAGCAGCATAACCTCGAGTTTGTCTGTAGAAGATGTTTTTATATCGGGAATTTTGTTCTTATGACACTGCCTAAAAACATTGGCACAAAGGGTGAGGCAAGTACTTTATCTAGTAACCAAAAATCCAAGAGGTGACAGATGAAGACCATCCCTGGCAAAACAATGTGGTCTTGCGACCATGTTGTCCTAAGCTGACAGATACTGGATCCCCCTGGATTGACACCAGAAGCTAAGCCAATTGTTAAAGTCAATCATTTTTTGTTTGCAGTAAGGCATCATCCTGGGTAAAGGTAAAAGGTTGCTTAGGGACATGCCTGCCTGGGACACATAATCAGTGAGCTCAGTCATGTCTGTTAGGGACACACCTGCCTGCGACACATGATCAGTGAGCTCAGACATGTCTGTTAGGGACACACCTGCCTGGGACACATGATCAGTGAGCTCAGTCATGTCTGTTAGGGACACACCTGCCTGGGACACATGATCAGTGAGCTCAGTCATGTCTGTTAGGGACACACCTGCCTGGGACACATGATCAGTGAGCTCAGACATGTCTGTTAGGGACACACCTGCCTGGGACACATGATCAGTGAGCTCAGTCATGTCTGTTAGGGACACACCTGCCTGGGACACATGATCAGTGAGCTCAGTCATGTCTGTTAATGAGACACCTGCCTGGGACACATGATCAGTGAGCTCAGACATGTCTGTTAGGGACACACCTGCCTGGGACACATGATCAGTGAGCTCAGACATGTCTGTTAGGGACACACCTGCCTGGGACACATGATCAGTGAGCTCAGTCATGTTTGTTAGGGACATGCCTGCCTGGGACACATAATCAGTGAGCTCAGTCATGTTTGTTAGGGACATGCCTGCCTGGGACACATGATCAGTGAGCTCAGTCATGTCTGTTAGGGACACACCTGCCTGGGACACATAATCAGTGAGCTCAGACATGTCTGTTAGGGACACACCTGCCTGGGACACATGATCAGTGAGCTCAGTCATGTCTGTTAGGGACACACCTGCCTGGGACACATAATCAGTGAGCTCAGTCATGTCTGTTAATGAGACACCTGCCTGGGACACATGATCAGTGAGCTCAGTCATGTTTGTTAGGGACACACCTGCCTGGGACACATAATCAGTGAGCTCAGTCATGTCTGTTAATGAGACACCTGCCTGGGACACATGATCAGTGAGCTCAGTCATGTCTGTTAGGGACATGCCTGCCTGGGACACATGATCAGTGAGCTCAGTCATGTTTGTTAGGGACATGCCTGCCTGGGACACATAATCAGTGAGCTCAGTCATGTTTGTTAGGGACATGCCTGCCTGGGACACATGATCAGTGAGCTCAGTCATGTCTGTTAACAAGACACCTGCCTGGGACACATAATCAGTGAGCTCAGTCATGTTGCTTTTCATATAGTCCAGTAAGGTACATCTCATGTCTTTCACTCCAACATAGACTATGACAGAGTCATAACAGCACTTGTTGAAAGACTTGAGTGTGTGCATGATTTGGCAGATCCTAGCACCCAACAGGCAGCTGACCATGACCTTCTCCTTGTCCAGCTTGGTGAGGGGGACATCTGTGTGTCTCACTATGGAGTCGCCTATGACCAAGACATTTGGTTTTGAGATATTTTGCCTTAGGGGCTTGGTGACTGAGACATTGATGTGTCTATTTATATGTGTAGTGGGTGCTGTTGGGACTGCATTGTGTATGGATGGTTTGTGTTTGGGAGGTCTTTGTTCTTTTGGTATACTTGTAGTGAGTACCTCCGCAGATGTGGGTTTATGTGTTTTGTTGTTGGTTTGTAGAAGATGTGAAGTATGTGTACTGACAATTCACTTGGTATCTGATTTGCTGTTTCATGAGAGAGAGAGAGAATTGATTCCAGATTTATAGTACAGATACACCTCTCACATATTGTATCAGTATGTTTTAGGAGTAATGGATTGTCAGTATACAGGAGGCAGTTGCTACATTGCCTAATGATGCCCATGTCCATCAGGCTTGCTGGAGAAATGGTGGGAAACTGTCCATCCATTATGTCCGGTTTGTTCTGTAGTAAGCCGTGGGTAGAGTTCTGGATGGAACTGGTTCTGCTGTGGGATTCGTACAATCAAATAACTATGGAGGTTTAGGAGAAGGTGCCTGTGTCAACACCAAAAAAAAGTGTGCAGTTGAGTTGCTGTCCAGGCAGCAGTGTGCAACATTGTAGCACACAGAGAAGAAAGGAAGCCTAGGATGGTTCGCAAGCAGCTACCTAGGATAAAATTGACTCTATAAGTATTTGCGTCTATAACGAGCAGTTCTAACCCCCACTGCATGATGTGCAGCTTAGTTAGGCAATTTTCAAACAAGCTGTCCAATGGAAGTGCTCAATACTGAGCCTTGTTACAACAATCCCCAACTCAGATGGGTCCTTGGCTACACTCTTCTGCCAGAAGGGTGTAGGGGGCATCTAATGTAAGATGGCTGGTGTTAGTGCTCAGATAATGCCAAAGAATCTAGAATCAGCAAATCTGAATCTAACCTATGCTATAAAATACATAAGTACTAGAATATACAAAGTGCAGGAAAAACAGTCTCAAACAGCAAACAGTTGAGACAGTGAAATAGCAAAACAGTTTAAAATGGCAAAAACAGTTAAAAGTAGGTGGCAATTCAGTCATAAACAGTTTAAAAGTGCAGTACAGTGAATAAAAATACTTCTATTTCTGTAGATTTCAAAGGATGCCTTGGATTTTAATTGTATTCACTCCAAAGATCAGAGAGAGCATGCCAGTCCTAGAACAACTCCTGTAAACTGAGCACAAGCCCTTACAAACATGGTGCTTAAATATAAGCTACATTAAGCAACTTTCAAATGAGTTGGCCAATGGAAATGCATAATACTGAGCCTTATTCCAACAATCCCAATCTCAGATGGGTTCTTGGCTACCCTCTTCTACCACAAGGGTGCAGGGGACCCTCTTAATGTAAGATGGCTGGTTTTAGTGTTCAGATAATCCCAACCGGACTAGAATCAACACATCTGAATCTAGCCTATACTATAAATACACAAGTAGTAGAAAATACAAAGTTCAGGGAAAAACAGTTTCAAACAGCAAATAGTTGAACCAGTGAAATAGCAAAAGCAGTTAAATGTAGGCACCAATTAAAATGATGCCTTGGATTTCATTTGGATTCACTCCAGACATCAGAAAGAGCATGCCCAATATTAGATCAGCTCTTGTAAATTGAGCACATGCATAACTGCAAAGTGGTTTGTCACTGTTTCATAGTCTCTGTAATGTAATCGATCAGTATAGGGTGTATCTTATACATTTTTAAGCACTCTTTTATTCATGAATGTGGAATACTGTCAAATGCTTTTTTGTAGTCTATCCATGCCATAGTTAGATTCTTCCCCTTTTTACAGTTCTCTATTATGACTTTATTTAACAACAAATGATCTTTTGTTCCATATGACTTTCTTTTGTTACCCTTTTTTTTATCTATTGCCATGAATGAGTTTTCTTCTAAATGACTATAAATTCCAGTCTATAGTTTATACTTTGTCGGAAGGCAAGTTACTGGATTATAATTTTTAAGATAGCTTGCAGGTTCGCTCTTAAATAGCAGTATTGTTTTTCCTGTTGTTAACCAGGTCAGTGTGTGTTCGGGTTGTGTATATAAATTGTTCTTACTCATGGTTAAATCTTCATGTAAAGTGGTTAATACTTTTAGCCAGAAGTTAGGTTCTGTGTCTGGTCCTGGGGTTTTCCAGTTAGGACCTTTTCTTAACTTTGTCTCGCTCTCTCTGGCTGTTACTTCATCCCATTTCATATCCTGTACCGTTAAACTTCTTATTCTTTCTTTTACTTCATATCTTCAAATACTTTCCCGGTCAGCAAATGTTAAATATATCCATTCAGCATCTTTATGTTCCACAGGACCTTCATAGATATTTCTCCAAAATGTATTTATTTCTTCTGTTTTGGGTGGTTCATTTCCTTTTGCCTTGTTTTCCAGTTCTCTATAAAACTTTTTTGGGTCATTAAAAATTGCTTATTTTGCACTTTTCCTTTATATTTATCTGCATATCTTCTAATTCTTTTCTGTATGTCCTGATATTTTTAGTTCATTATTTGTGATATTGCACGATACATCTTGATCTGTTTTGATACTGTGCATGACCTTAATCAAGTCTATCTTTCAGAGTATTTTTGTTGCTCTGTTCTCTTTTCTTTGCTCTTCTAACAGTGACACTTCTTTCTTAATTGCTTTATAGTTTTCTCTGTTCAGTACTTCCATGATGGCATTTGATTTCTCCCCTTCCTTTCCCTTACTGCCCTGTGTTTTTGTGGTAAGACTTTATCTGTTATTAATTTAGTTTGTTTGTCTTTTTAGCTTTTTCCGGTTAGGGGTCGCCACAGCTAAACTCTGGTCCGCTAATGATTGGCAGTCGATTTTTATGGTGCCGAGTTGCCAGCACAACGCCCAACCTTCAGTGAAGGCACGCCCATTCACGCATGTCTTTTGGAGGCCACTCGACCGTGGGGCAGACATGCAGACTCCACACAAAAGGCACTCCAGCCAAGAATCAAACAGGAGAATGTCTTCCTGTGAGGCAACAACGCTACCGCTGTACTACCGCGGCTTTATGTACTTTTGATATATCACGTGAATCTCTATGAACAGTCCTAATTAGAGTTAATTTTTTTTATCAAACTTCTAACTTTTTGAGTTTTATTGACTTTCTGTAATGTCCAGCTTCAGCTCTACACCTACAGGTGTCTGACTCAGCATTTACTTATTATAAACAGCAGCATAATATAAAGCTAAGAGAAATTTAAATATAATGTGGGGTATGTAGACCTTAAATCTTTCTCAAACTGTGCAAGAAATACAGATAATCATTTTCAGAAACTGTCTGCACCTATGACAGTCTCCTAGGTGCCCCATATTTCTCAGGCATAAAAACTTACAGCATGTTTTAAAGGGCTCCTATGAAAACATAAAAAGTCAGCACAATCTGCACAAAAGCGGAGGGAGGAAGAGAGGCGATGGTCTAATTTTATCTGATACACATCTGAATTCCTTAGCTCAGTTAAGAGTAGTAGTTACCAATTAATCTAATTGGTAGTAATTACACTAGAACTTCTAGACTTAATAAAGCCATTCTGAAGTCTGACAAGCTGATATAATTTATTTGAAAGCAAACATCCTTTCAGTTCAGGTCGCCATTGAAAATTCATTCCCAAATGTCCAATTCCAGTGCATAGTCCTAGTTACTTTTTAAAGATCTGTTACAGGTAACATGATGATTTTTCTTCTCCTGAAATAAATGCTAGTTTACACATGAGAAGGTACAAACTCTAACAATGAAAACTAATGACTTCTGGGTGAAAAGGAAGTCTTCTCTAATTATAGAAAAAAATAATGCTGGAAAACTACTCATGTTCTCTCTCCTTTTATGTCTAATGAATGAAGTTTTCTAATAAGCTCCCTCAAAGTAAAGTCTAACTGAATGGAATAGCTCAGCTAACTAATTAAATTTTGGAAATCAGAAACAAAAAATTAATGACATAATAGATAGGAGACGACTTCAGTTTCATTTTCATATTTATATCGAATAAATAAATGTTGCGCAATAGAAAAAGAGAATATAAGTATAAATTAATGAAAACAGAAAGGGCAGGAAAAAGTAAAATATGAAACAAACTAAATTATACAATAAAACAGTGACTGAATTTATCTAAATTTATTATTTATGCATAATTGATCAAAGATTCTGCTATAAATTAAAATAAAGCCTGACCAGCCAGAATATTGGAATAATGCCCAAAACACACAATGGTGAAAAAAATTAATCTTAAGCTTTTTTTTTTTTTTTTTTTTTTTTTTTTTTTAGAAGGGCAAGCCCTCTCCAACCCCCAAACTTATATATGTCAAAAGAAGTGAATTGCTGCCACTACACACTTAGAAATTGCACCAATAATGATTTCCTATGAAACCAGTAACTGACATTGTGTTCTTCGATAGCTTTTTCTTCAGGCTACTGATGCTTATGGAATATCACCTTGACCACCTGTAGAAAAGCCTTGATCTAAATCAATTTTAGATAAATACACCTTGAAGGATCATTTGGAGCCACCCAATGCTGTGGTCTTCCTCAGCAACCATAAAGTAAATTGCAGAAATGTGACCCTTTGTGGGCAAAGATCTGGGTGTACAAATATTGTTACTGTGCTACATTAACAAAAACCCACTGGCAGGCACACAATAGGGAACTGGATGGCAAAGTCCAAGGCAGCAGTTTCCGAAGATAGGGAGGACCAATGCCATGTAGTTAGGGCTAAATACACAAGGATCAGAACTTTATAGATGATTCTTTATGTAACAGGAAACCAGCACAACCCATCCAGAACCAGCATGATATATATTGGTGTTTGAATATTCCAGCCAGAAGCCTCAGGTATAGAGTGTTGCAGTACTGCATTTGGGAGGAGACCAAGGATTCTACCACAGTGATGTGGTCAGCAGGAGAGACCATATTCTTAGAAAGAGTGTTCTTCCTGATACTAGGCTATGATAAAAGCTAGAATATGATCCTTTAATCTTATCAATAGTTACTCAAAAATAATTAATCTATAAAATGAGCTCGCGTTATTCTCTATAGTAAACGGTACTGGGGAGACAGAACTGGTGCCAGAACCTTCCTCAGAGTGGCATGAATGATCACGGCAGCCATCTTGGATATGTTTAGTTTCAGTGCATTGTTGACCATCCACATGTAGATGTCTTTCAATGCACTATCACAGATTCTTGAATGAAGAAGAGGCATTGTTGCGTAATCGGTGTAATAACAATTATACAAAACACTCTGCTAAATAATCTCTCCCGGGGAAAGCATGTAAATGGTGAACATTAGCGAACCAAATAGGGAGCCGTGTGGAACACCACTGTATAGAGAGTAAGAAACAGAGGAATTAAAGATGACATTGGAAGGTTTCTCCTACCTTCAGAAAGTTCAGGAGAGCTAGCTACTCACATAAAGTGTGCACCTGAGTAACAGAATGTGGTGCAACAGGTAAACAATGTTTTAATATTTAAACATTACAAATACTTAAAATATATTTAAAAATATGTAAACATTACTTCTTTTAGTGTCCAAGATGTACTCAACTAGGACAACCTTTGTTGACACATGTCAACACACCTAGTAATTTAATGACATGTTTCTGAGAGCACAAAGTATTGAGCATGAAAAATGCTGAGTATGTAAACAAAAAAATTGGCAAGAAGAAAAGAAAGGGAAGTTGCATTTATAGTTTTCTAAAGGCAATATTTAGTAGACTTTTAATTCTCTATGGGTTTTCATTTGTGAAAATGCCTTGTTGATTGTGGCAGAGGTAGCAGAGAAGGTACACACATTTAGGCATGCACAAAAAAGCATAAATAATGTCTGAAGAATATTATCGATATTTGTGCACAATAAACAGGTGAAATCATCACAGGTAATGTCCTTGGGGAAATATGGGCATCAGGAAAGCATCTGCCAAAAAAATACAGCATTGTTGCACATCCTTCATATCTGCACAGCTGCAAATCATTATTTAAGTAAATATGCAGCTGCAAAGGGTAGTGCACAACAGTGAATGCCAAGAGGTAGTGCACACTGGTGAATGCCAAGCGCTAGTGCACACTGGTGAATGCAAAGATATGATGGAAATGGAATGCAGAAGTCACATTTTATTTCATGCTTTTGTACCTAATCTTTAATCCCTAAAACCACTCCATCTGTATGTCCAGACAGCTAGGAAACAAAACTTTCCAAAAGGTTCCACCAGTGATGGCAGAATAATATTCCAAACCATCCGGTAAGATGTCACAGTAGAACCAGGACTGAATGAGTTATTTTGCTCATAATGAGCTATTCTGCAGTTTTAGCAGCCAGCAAGTGCACTTTCATCTTGTTGTGATCAACAGGAAAACAAAAACTGAATATATATCGCAAAGACGATGACAAACATAGATCCCACTTGAAATAGATTCCTGATTTAAGGAGTCTTGCACTGTAATTTGAAGCTGAAGAAAAAACAGTTGCAATAGCCATGATGCAAAGGGCTCTTAGAGGAAGGGTGGTAGAGAAATATACCATTTACTCAACAAAAGGTCAGTGCCAGAATACAACTTTGGAAACTGCAGACCTGGATCTGGTAACTTGAGTTTGTAGAGAGAAATACCAGATAAAGAAGAAGCATATACAGATGGGGCAAGTGAGAGAAGGGAGCTGATGAAACAATTAGAAGGCACTGGAACACAGCAATATCAGAAACAGATGGGTCCATGTCAGAAGATCGAACAGCCAGATTATCGAAGCCGAGAAGATCAAGTCTTGGAATGTTGAACCAGCTTCTCATCTGGAAGTTGGTATTTTGGGGGTCAGTTGTTTGCCCTTCCCCAATGTGGAACAATCTCAGAGTTGGGATACATAATAGGGAGGGAGGGGGGCACAGCCCCCTTGTAAAAATATTGTTTTTGTAATGTCAGCTTCTAGAGGAGAAGCCAGTTCTTCATTCTGAGATTCAGTCTTCTCAGTTTTGAAAATCTGGCCATTCGATCTTCTGACATGGATTCATTGGGCAATATATCAGCCAGATAAACAAGAGGAGTCAGATGAGGAAAGGGGAAGATGGGTTGGATAAAAATAGGAAAGATGTGTATGAGGTGTTCATAACGTGAAGCTGAACTATGGCATGGAGAACATTAAGGTGGACAAGCTTGTGGGGTGTGCAAGACACTAAAACATCTGAGTGCTGGCAACATCAGCTCCTTGTAGAATGGAAAGAACTGAAAGGGACTGGGGAGGAGGAGACAGCAGGAAAATAGAAAATAGAATGGGATGGAGTAAGGCAGGAAGAAGGTAGGCAAGAAACAGTACAGGTGCAAAGGTGATCAGAGGAGTATGAGGAAGTGAGGAAGCAGACATGAGAACAGTAGAGGAATGGATGACAGGGAATAAACAGAATGAAAACGGGATGTGAAGAAGTGGTTGTACGCAGGTAAAGAGTTGTGGAAGCATAAGCGACAAGATAAGGAGCAAAGTCAGAGCTAGTCAGACAGGATGGTGTATAAGGCAGACAGCAGGAAGGAGGTGTGCAGGGAAAGAGTGGAAACACTAAGACAAAAGTGAAACTGAAGGGATAGACAGGGGAAACATGTCGACAGGTAGAGAAGGAATATTATAATGAGCCAGAGTAGCTAGATAGCTGATGGGAGATGGAAGGCAGGCAAGCATACACTAGAAGATTCAGATGGGGTGTGGAAGGTGTGAGGGACTTAGTCACTATAGATATCAACAGGAGGAACATTCAGGAAGAAAGAGTTTTATTAACTCATTCACTCCAACTGAGCTCAGGAAGTTTACACTGTAACTTCAAATGGGTGGAGCCTAAGCCTTTTGACAGAATTATAGGTTCATAGGCATGTACTGGGCTAATGGCCCTGGAGCCTTTACAAACCTAGCCCATAGAAGTGCCCTGGCATTGTGCCGCCTGACGTTAGTTCCCAGTGCCTCTATCAAGTAGAGCCACTGGAGTGATCCCTGGGGCGAACTTTCTATTACCCATCCACTCATCAAGATTTCTCTTGAAGAGGGTCAATGAGGTGCTCTGCTTGACATGTATGGGAAGTCTATTCCAGAGCATGGGCAGTCGCTGGGTGAGGAACCTGCCCTCCAGCATGTTCTGTTGATTGTGGTAATGAGGTTGTCTGTCCATGTAGGACATGTGTTTAATGCCTATGATACTCTTTGTGAGGTACTTCTGTGGCCTCTCCAGCTGTTGCAGGTGTCTAGTGAGGTACATGCCAAATGGGGCATTATACTCGATGGTTGGTCTAATAAGGCAAGAGTGATGATGACCTCTTTCTTCCTGGATGCAAAACCCTTGGTAGTGAGATGTGCCACATAGAAGGAATTTCTGACCACAGTGGCAATGTGGTGGTCGAAGGAAAGGTTGCTGTCAACCTGCGTCCCCTGATCTCTTATAACGCCTTCAGTGGGCTGTCATCAATGTGGTAATTAGTGGGAACTGAGTTTTTACCAAAGGGGATGATGACACATTTTTTGGTGTTAAGCTTAAGGCCATGGTTTCAGCACCAGTCACTGGTCTCGGTGAGGCCTTTCTGTAGGATGTCTGCATCACTTAGGGAGTTAATAATGGTTCCCAGCTTGCAGTCATCTGCGAACTTGGTCAGCCAGAGTCCCTTTGTGTTGGCCTGGACTCTGAGAAGTAGATGCCAAACAGGAGAGGACCCAGGACCGATCCCTGTGAGACTACACTTGTGACTGGTCGGCAGACTTACTTGGCGTCTGCTACTTTCACACTGTGTGTTCTATCTGTAAGACAATTTGCAACCCACCTAGTGATACAGGGGTCGATGCCTAGTTTAGTGAGTTTATCAATAATTCCTGAGTGAGGAGTGATATCAAAGGCCTTGACCAGATTGAGATAGGCTGTATGCACTGCCTTACCTTCATCCCCAGCCCTGGTGACTGACTCAAAGATGTCAACCAAGTTGAGCAGGCATGATTTCCCTTTCACAAAGTCAAATTGCGAGGGGGCTAGAGTTTGGAGATTTCCTATATCTTTGTTAATGAGGTCCATGATGATGCACTCCATAGCTTTACATCTTTGTTAATCAGGTCCATGATGATGCACTCCATAGCTTTACATATTAGAGTCATCAGCCTAATGGGACAATAATTCCCAGGATCTGTAGTCACTCCCTCTTTATGGAGAGGGATGACTGTAGCAGTGTGCCATTCGGTAGGGACAAAGCCTGAGGTGAGGCTGTGACTGAACAGGGCACACATATGTGGTGCCAGTTTGCTTTGTAGTTCAAGTTATGTTCTCATCTTTCAAACAAATGTTCATATTTCTGGAACCATAGGGGTTATGAAAAAAGTATAAATGGCAAACTGTTCAGCACAAAGTATTTTTATAGTGGTAGTATTCTTTAGGTTCTAGGTCTTAAACTGAATTTTATAAGACACAGTAAACACAATAACTATTACATTTGTAATATTTTGTAAACAACTTAAAATACCTCAGCAACCACTCAAGTTACATACATACTATTAGCAGCATTTCATTCATCTAGCTGAGAGCTTTCATATGAGACTAAGGAGTTGTGTCGGTGTTACTTGGTTGTTGAGATATTTAGAAAAGTGTGAAAATTATATCTATATAAATTAATATCATAAAAACAGTTGATATCTATTTACCTGCACTAGACAGAGGTCAAATATTAATGCAGTTGAGTTTGCCATTATGTACTCTTCAAGATGAAAGCTTTTAAATCTTGTACATAGCATGATTTTGGAATTATTCATGCAAATATGAACAAGCAATATTTGACACCTGCAGGCATCAGTAGGAGTTAGCAGATGGACCTGGAGGTGTCACTCGGATGTAACGAGGAGATCTTCCAAAGACTACCTTCCCGAGAACAGACCCAAAAGTCCTTCTGGTGGTAGGTTATTTGGATGTCAAGAACTGCATATTTGCACTCTACTACCTCAGTGGTTTTGAAGTACCTACTCTAGGTTTTAGTCAGCTATCCAGCTCGCAAAATGGCTGGAGTGGCTATATTTCCATGAACGTGCTTTGTACTGTATTCCAAACTGTTTGGCTTGTTTATCAGTCCTTTCCTACCCCAGCTATAACTTTTATTTGGCACAGTACCTGCCATTAGCATTGGCTCCTGTTCACAAGTTAAAAGGGTAGGAAGAAAATAAAATAAATTACCAGAGAAATACAAATAAAAATAAAGTTTTCCCTCTCATATGTACTAGCATAACTTTCTTATCAGCTAGCTAAAGACTCCCCTGTCACCTACGTATTCAGCTTACCTTACTGATTGTTTTGTTTTTCCTCCTCCTCCTCAACGTTCTCCTTGCTGGGTCAATTTACATTTCCAAACACACACCCCAAGGACCCCCCCCCCTGCCATCCATACACACTGCTCCCCCTCTATATTGCATACTTTGCTAGTCTGTTACCCCTCCCTCCTCCATGTGAATCTATAACTAGAGGTCTTTTCTGACTGGCCCCATTTTTAAAACTTTTTTCTTACACCACATAGCTTGAACCTCCCTCTCCCTCGGCAGTGTGCGGTTGCCGGTAAGCAATGTTTTGTTTGTTTTATGCTTAAAACCTTACCTGTTACAACCTTTACCTTACAATATTGTTATTTGTTTCATTTAAGTTTTGTATAATACATTTTTACTGCTGTGATTTGCTCATTGTTACATTGCCACTACAACAGTGATATTACGTGTATCATGTACGCCATTTCTGTGAATGTACATCAACCTTCCTATGCATATTTCTGGTCACTGATAGCTATATTTGCTGCCTTAAATTGTTATTACACAAACTGGGCACACAGTACATGCTAAACGTCTCCTTAAGCACATATTCTTGAGTTTGCTACAGAAAAGTGTTGAAAGATCTGTGGCTATTTTTCTGTGATATCTGTTCTTTATACGCTGCATTTGCACCTGTTATTGCTGTTTAAAGAACTGTGGTGACTTTTACTATTGGAATTATTTATCTACTGCATCTTTTGCTTTTTAAAGATCTGTGGCTACTTCCTTTCTTTTGTATTTATTTAACTAGTGCATTTTGAGGCCACTACTGCAGTCGCCAGTAGTATTATACCGAGTAGGAGTATTGCATTGTATCATAAGTTCTTGTACAGTTTAGGTTGTTGTTTTTGGCCCTTTGTTAAGATGAATACTAACTCTATTCCCTGGGCAGCTTATAATATCATGAGGCTATGAACCTATTAATGGTGATATTCTAATATTCCTAGTATTTTATTCTTATCAGCTTATGTTTACCTTGCCTTTCACTCCAGTCTTGTTTAGACTTCATTCTCTCCCATTTATCCTATCCCTGTACACTCGTTACTCTTTTCCCACTTTTGCTTCCCCCCTTCTACCTTTATTTCTACCTTACCGATCTGTACCTCTTCAGTTTTGAACTATCCTCCTTTCCCTGACTATTCTTCCCCTTAAATCTGTATTTCCCTTCACTCTGCTTACATTTCTTTTTAGCTCACTCTTCCTCCCATGTGAAACCTGCCTTCCAAACCTACAGCAACATTCAACCTTCTGGCTTTGAGCCCCTGTGGAATTCCACCAAGAAGTAAACGGACTCTTGCAAATCCTGCTCTACAAAAGAAAGTAGGTGCTTGCCTACTTTGACACCATTTACAGTCTTATTCATTGTTTCTAGTAGCATTGGCAACTTAGTGGGTAGGACACACGCTGACCCCCCCCCCAATCCCTAATCTAACTTCGGTCCCATAGTCATCATCTTTTTATTTTTCTCCAACATATCTCCTTCCTGCCACTAGATGGCAGTATTTGCATTAGGCTTTAGTCAGCTATCCAACTCGCAAAACAGCTGCAGTGGCTATATTTCCAAGAACGTGCTTTGTAATATATTCCAAACTGTTTGGCTTGTTTATCAGTCCTTTCCTCCACCCAACTATGTATAACTTTTATTTGGCACAGTACTTGCCATTAACATTGGCTCCTGTTCACAAGTTAAAAGGGTAGGAAAAAAAAAATAAATTACCAGAGAAATGCAAATAAAAATAAAGTTTTCCCCCTCATGTGTACTGGCATAACTTTCTTATCAGCTAGCTAAAGACTCCTCTGTGTCACCTATGTACCCAACTTACCTTACTGATTGTTTTGTTTTTCCTCCTCCTCAAAGTTCTTTTTGCTGGGTCAACCCGCTCTGTTCATCCTCGCTGCGCTCGGTCTCACTCCACTACCCTACCCTACCCCCATTCTCACCCACCCCCACTTTCATTTCCTTTATACTTCTCTATTTCTCCTCCTCCTTTTCTACTATCCAGTCCCCACACCCTTTCTATTAAACTACTCCTCTACCACCACCAATACATCTTCATCACTATATCTTCATCCCTCCTCAACCCCTCCCACCTTATCTACCCTCTCCTCGTAATAACATCTAAGCCCCCTTCTCAATCATTCTCGCATCTTTCTCATTATACCTTCTACACCTAACTGCCCTTACATATACTCAGCCTACTCTACCCTACCATATCATCTCATCACCTTCTTATCCCCTTTCTCCTCCTACTAACACTAGCTATTTCATATCACATACCTCTGCAATACATATCACCTTCACCAACTCTCTAATAATATCCCCCACATAACTACCCCACACACTCAGTATCTCACCTCACCTATTTTAATCTTCCCTACCTCCCTCTTTTCCATTAAGGTGTATCATAGCAACTTTCTACCCACAAGTATAAAGAATATAAATTCATGTACACCTGTATTACTCTCCATACTGTTCAATTTCTTTGACTCACTACTCCTGGATGGTGACATCTACCCTAACCCTGGACCACCCATCATCTCCCCTCACAAGCAAGCATCCCCCACCCTAACCTCCTCAACAGCCCCCTACAACCACAGCCCATCTTCTAAATCCCTATCTTTTCACTCAACATCCAGAGCATTAATACAACTACAGACCTGCACTAATGGATTCACCTCTACTTCCTCCCACATCATAACCCTCTCTGAAACCTGGTTAAAACCTCACATTGCAAATGCAGAAATCTTTCTCCCAGGCTATAACATCTTCCAGGCAGACAGAGCAAATAAAAAAGGATCGTCCAAGCTATAACATCTTCCAAGCAGACAGAGCAAATAAAAAAGGATGAGGTGGTGTTATCCTCTACTCTGACTAGTTTACTCTCTCTCTACTTTCACTTTCCATACCTAACTTCGCTCCTACAGAAATTCTAATAGTAAACTGCCCCCTCAATTCCTATAAAATTTGCCAATGTATCCATTTACATTCCTCCAGGGTACAAAGTCCCTATCCTTGAGAACTTTCTCTCTTGGCTTACCCTAAATGTTACCTATGAAAGTATCATACTTGGGGATGTAAACATAGACTGGGCAACTCTCTCTCTTCCCTATATCTTTGCCATAGTCTTAATCTTTATGGCTTCCACCAACTCATATCTTCCCTTACTATGTACAATAGTAACTCTACTTCAGGATCTATAACAGACTGTAGCCTTTCTTCAGACCCTCATCTTTACCATAACCCTGGCATTCTCCCAAACCCTTTAAGTGACCATTCCCCCATCTGTATTCAGAGATACTCCCAACACCTTCCCAATGAACACCTTTACAGAGAATGCCGTATCCTGAATAACTTCAAACTTGACAATTTCATCTCTACTTTATCTAGCACTAACTGGTCCTTCCTTAATAAACTCCCCCTTAATGATGCTGTAACCTCTTTCAATACTCTTATTTCTAGACATACTAAACTCTATGGCACCTTCCAGGAAAATCAGGGTAAAAGCTAAACATGTCCCATGGCTATCCAAGCAAACACGGTCTATCATGGATCAGAGGGATGGTGCTTGGAAATTCTGGGCCAGAAACAAAACTGCCCCCTTACTCCAACACTACAAAGAACTTAGGAACAAGTGTAAAAAGCTTGTTATCAGAGACAAAAAAACTTTTTTGCCTCCTATCAAGGTAGCCAACATAACAACCCCAAAAAATTCTGGTCTAGCATTAACAAAATCCTCCACCCAGGTAATCCGCCTATCCTCAACCCATTTCCTCTTAATACTGCCTCAGAAACTGATGCTCTGTTAAACAGTTACTTTATTGAAACTATCCACAAACTAACTCCAAATAGTTCTTCTGCTGCATCTCTATCGTCTCAGCCCAGACCTCCTTCCTCTAACACATTCTCCCTTCATCCAGTTCCCACTCACTTTATTAAATCACAGCTAACTAAACTCAAGCCCTGCTCTCCTTCTGTTGACAATTTACCTTCATACTTCCTTGAAATTGCTGCCAGTGCTATTGCTTTCCCTGTCTCTATCCTTATTAATCGTTCCATCACAGAATCTCTCATTCCAGACTTGTGGAAATCCTTTTTCACAATCCCTCTGCACAAAGGAGGTAACTCACTGACCCCTCCAACTGTTGTCCTACTGCTATACTATCCCCACTTTCCAAAATTCTTGAAAAGTGCATTCACTCTCAACTACTGAAAAACTTGCCTGTTAATAACCTTCTTACTCCCACTCAACATGGCTTCAGACCTCACCATAGTACTGCTACAGCTCTACTCTCATTTACCCAAGCAGTATCAGAAGCCGTGACAACAACCTACTAGTTTCCTGTCTTTTCCTTGACCTATCCAAAGCTTTTGATACTGTCTCTCACATTAAACTAATTAATAAACTATATGACCTTCATCTCTCTACCCCATCTCTATGCTGGTTTTCCAGCTACTTAGCTAATAGAAAACAATCTATATGTTATAAAACTATCACCTCCCCTTTCCTTCCTGTTAACACTGGTGTAGCCCAAGGCTCAATATTAGGACCTCTTCTGTTTAATATTTTTACCAACAATCTATATTCTGCCTCCAACCTCTCTACCCTCTTACAATATGCCGATGACCCCACCCTTATTACCACTGTCCATAGTATCCCTGACCTCCCTGCCCTTACCCAGGACACTTTCACATCCATTGAAACCTGGTTCACCAAAAATCAACTAATTCTAAACCCTAAAAAGACAAAAGATTTACTTTTTCTCCCCAAAATGTTGGTGCCTCACAAATCCACTTTCTCTATTACCTCCCATAACAGTACCATCATCAGACCCGAACCTCATACAAAATTACTGGATGTTATAATTGATGAGGAACTAAAATTTGACATACACATCCACCATTCCATAACAAAAAAAAAACACCAGAAACATGGTCTCCAAACTACTCCCTCTTCCTCCAAACCCTCCCTAGCCCTGTCTCTCCTATTACCCTGTCTTCCATACGCTGCTCCAGTTTTCACCAGCCTACAATCGTCACTTCTCTCCAAACTAGCGCAAACATACAATAAAGTAGCCAGATTTGGCTGTAATCTATATTTGCCTGTAATTTATCTAGTAAATCTCACCACTGCTTTGCCCTTAAATCATTACAATGGCCCGAACTCCCTAAACAATTGTCTCTTTCTCAGTTGCACATCACACACTCAGTTCTATGTAATCCCACTTCCTGTCCCTCCATCTGTAACATCATGTCCCGCTGTAACCCCCACCGTCAACTTCACACATCTGACAAAAACCTTCTTGACATCTATAAGCCATCAACAAATATCGGCAAATCCCTGTTTAAGTACTCTGTAGCTCACAGCTGGAATTCCCTTCGTCTGACAAGAAGCATCCCACATAAACGGCAATTCAAACATTATTTTCTCAAAACTCGGTCTTGCCCTTGTCAAGCACCTACCTGACTTCTGACTGATTTCTTCCTTTACACTATTTCTGATCGATTCAGCTTCTCTATCTCTTTTTCTATCTGCTTTCTACTATTTCTAACTCCTCCAAAACTTTATTTTAGAATAACCAACAATCTGCTCTTGTAAATACTCCTATTCAAGAAATATATCAACTACTATTGTATTCACTGAATTCTGTTCTTGTTGAAGTTGTGTATCTCTTTCATGAATGTCTCTTATTAACCCTATAGTAATTAAAGTCCTATGTAAATTTGATATTTTTAACTATGTATTTGGCATTGCTTTTTTCTCTTTTGATTGCCTTCCATATGTAATTGGAGCGTTTCTCCATATGGGTCTCCACTGAAAATGGGGCCTTTGGCTCAGTTGGACAAACCCAGTTAATAAATGACAATAAATAAATACTCTAGCAGCCTCAAGAGGTTACTGAACATTTTTTAGCCTTTATTTTGCTTTTTCCATCAGCAGTAATTCTTAGATTGTATCCTGTATGGAATGGGACTACATACAGAATGTATCTTAACACATATTAACTGTAATGGAAGGCCTTCTGTTCAGGGTTTGGAAACTGCAGCTGGAACCAGAACACAAAGCAAGATGCAAATGTTTTCAAATCAAATCAAGTAGGGGAATAGGGGAATTTCTAAGGCACATTCCATACAAATTACTTTCTATTATATTCATGATTCATTCATAATTTTGACACATGGCATAGAAACCCTTAAGAAATTCTACCAGAAATCCAACAGGATTCACCTATCTATACAACTCTACAAAATTATTTTTGGCATCTGAAGTGGTATCTTCTTGGATGCTAAAGTTACTGTACATAAAGGAACCTTACAGATATTTTAGCAGATGCCCAAGACAACCAGAAGTAATAACCAGAAGTAACAGTACTTACCCCAGCCACACCAAAAAAGGAAAGTACTATGATATCACCATATTTGCTCCTGTGATGAAGAGAGAGAGTGAGAGAAAGACAGACAGCTAGCATGTCTAAAGGAGCCTTCCTTCTTGGGGTCACTTTACCAAGGAGTTTGACAGAGTTATGAAATGAGCACTATAGCTACCAAGAGAACAGCTGCCCCATTATAAAGAGAGGACCACAATAATAACGATAACACTCGTGAAAACGTCATCCAGACCTGAAGTAACGCAACAAAGTCATAAGGAACCTTCAATTTACAATTCAAAGATTGTTTGAAGCATATATTTCAGCAATGCCCACTAGCCCATGACTACTTTTTTCAAACTACAACCAGACTACATAGCTTAATTATAAAGAGTAAACTGAGACTGGAATTGAACAATGTACATAATGGGAAAAGAATAACTTTGCAGTCTTCTAAAATGCAAAATATAACACATGATTTCTGCACAACTAGCATAACAACTTCACAAAACAGACCTTTTAACATCTAGTTGACTTTTTCATGCACATTTGGGTATGTGGGTTTATCTCATCAAATGTAAGAAATGTTCAGAAACATGTATAGTAGTTAACAGGCCATACGCTCAGAGCCCCAATGAATGTCAGTAGATACATGGTCGCCTACAGCATGATTTATAAGCCGATGGGAGCCATTTTGTCAGTCTGGTTCTTCTGTGTTAGACATGTCAATTATGTTTTTTTAAAGGACATTTCCATAAACCTCTGGAAAGAAGAACAGCTGAGATAAAGTTCATTCAATATTTTCCATGGTAACAATGATTCTGAATGCCAATATGGGTTTCCTTGAAATGCTTAGGAACATTCAAGTCCACAGCATCTAAGAGCTGACATGAATTAGATATAATGAACAGCAAAAAATGTATCTGATGAAAAACGCATGGTTTTCTGACAATGTTAGGATGCCCTGGAAATGTTACTTATCAGAAGATCAATGGCACATAAACAGCTACTAGTATGTTGTGTAATGTTTTCACTTAACTTTATTCATACATAGGTAGTATTTACTCCAATATTACACCTGACTTCCATAGTGCAGAATAGCAGCTGATGGGTGCAAATGCCATGGTTTTATTTATACAAGTTTTAACTTATGCTACTTGTTGATTGTATAATTTAACTTGTGGTTTGGCATAGACTGATGTCCAATTTGGAGCTTAACTTGTGGTTTGGTGGGGACTGCAGATCTGCTTGGATCTAATATTTTCTATGGTCATGGAAGGACTCTGGATAGTTTGCATGCCGCCCAGGTTTGGTTGCTTGCATTCTCTGCAGGTAAGTGATTATTATTATATTTCCTGTTAGCAAGCTTCTACAAGTATGGGTATCTCATTGTGAACTGTGGGATACTGCGGCAGCTTTTGTAGATGGATGCCTGAGCTCAGTTTCAAACGTTTTATCAGTGCTTTGGACTTTTGTTTTAGATTATAGTAACATTTTATTCAGTGGATGGTGTTATGTTTCACTGGGGATAAAATGGTGCTGAGCATTCCTGTAGCTGGTAAAGTTGGACTGGTAGCCCTGGCAAATTGATGATCTTTAATTCTGTGACTGAACTGCAAATATTAATTTATTTTTGTACGTACAGCAAGGCTTGGCTCTGCGTGGTTTTATGTAGCAGTCACTTTTGAAGATATCAGTTGTTAAATGTATTTTCTGATATTGTTTTCTTTATTACACTGGAACCAGATTTCAAGAAAAAATACTAAGATTTATTTGTCAGACCTGCTACCAGCACTTGATGAAACGTGTCTTTCAACAATGGATATAATGGGCATGTAACAGTATGTTATTTTGAATTTTGGCTGTTATTATTATTATATTTATCACTAATAGCATGAATTAATAATAATTCATTTGTTGTGCACAGAGTACTATGATTATGCTCTGAACTCAGGAAAATATTAATTCTTCACAGCTTTTAGAAGTGCCAATCAACTTTTCGTTAAGAACACCCAACTGTTGCTAAGACCAGGTCTTGCTCTACATGACAACCGTGGACAGTATAAATCACAATGGCAAAAGCTGAAATGCATTTTAAAAGCTGTTAGAACTTCATTCTGCCACAAATATTAGACAGAATAAAGTGTGTCTAACAGCTTTTAAAGTCATTAGTTCTACAGAGGGGTATTCATTTCAGCATGCTGTCTTTTTGAGAATTCTAAGTGCTTCATTGGTTTTTAAAGGCATTTTTTTCTTTAACCGGTAGTACGTAGAGTAGATAATGCTCTGTGCACTATAAAATATAACCAGATCTCCAGCGTTAACCATCTTTGTGTTCTTGACATGGATACCAAGATTCACCTCGCAAACTTCTCTTCATATCTTGAACATATAAAATGCCTGTTATTATCAGAGACCCAGTCATAATCCTTTGTGGTAGATATGTATCATCTTGGTTATCAAGTAACTATGTTTGAGTCTTGTTTGTTCTTTTTTAAGTAATAAGCTCATAAATAAACTCAGGCTTCTAGTTTTAATATAAGCAACCATAAGCCTTAACATTTTTAACATTATAAAAAGGGTGCATGTTTAATGCAACAGCTGGGTCAAACACTAGGTGACCTAGGCAGTCACCTAGGGCTCAATGGCTGAAAGGGGTCCCACTGCTCAGGGGACTGTCATATTTACTTTTGTAATAAAAAAAATACATGTTTTTTGAGGGTGTTCTTCTTTAAGAACACTGTCTGCATCATTGTCAAATATACCTGTTGCTTCCGTGCGTCTCTGCATGTCACAATGCATGCAAGCACTTCATCGCACAGACCTGTTGCTTGCTTCCCACGTTCCATGCATGGAATTTAAAGTACAGGAGGACATTCACACCTGTCCACACACATGAATGCATTTTCTGGATTGGATCTAGCACAGTAGGACAATTCCTGGACCTGACCTGTGTTTTCTACTCCAAGGTCAAAGATAAGAGGGCGGGCGTGTGTGTCTATGTCTGTGTAATGCTCTAGTTACGAATGACAAGTTAGTTAAATCAAGCTCAAACCCTGTACCTTAGTTGCAGGAGACAAGAGCCTGAATTCTCTACACCAACTACCAAGCTGCTAAAAAACTTGAGTTTCAGTGCATTTTCTAGGAATTCCGAGCTTCAAGGGAAGAGAAGTTTGCTGCTGCTCATGCTAAATCTGTTTATACAACTGTTCATTAAATGGTCATTACCATTGTGCTTTAGAATTTAAGTGTTGTTAGCAGCACAAAAGTTAGCATATTTGCTTTTGATTCCGAAGGCTGTGGGTTCTACTCCCATTGTTTGTAGATGTATTGCTGATACTGTGTTGTGCTTTAAGAGGGGTGGGATGCTGCAGTGCTGACTATGTCCTCCTTTGGATGAGATGCCTAGTAACTATGAACCTGTTTTTGGTTTGACATCCATTCCCTATTGCAATATTAACGTCTTCTATTTCCCATCCACTCATCAAGATTTCATGGACATGCATGGGAAGTCTATTCCATAGCATGGGCAGTCCCTGGGTTATGAACCTGTCTCTCCAGCATGTTGTGTTGATTGTGGTAATGAGGTTGAGGTCTCTGGAGTGTGTGGTGTGGATGGATTGGGATTTCTTTAGATGTAGCATTTCTAACAGATCTGGGTCAGACATGGCTTTGTAAGTCAAGCAGAGATCACGTCTAAGTTAGTGGGCAATATTTGACAGAGAATAGTTGGAGTTTTTTGAGTTTGTCCATATAGGACAAATGTTTAAGGCCTAGGATCCTCTCTGTGAGGTGTTTAGTGAGGTAGATGCCAAATCGGGCATTGTAGTCAATGATTGGCCTAATGAGGGAAGACCATAGGGAGACAATGACCTCTTTCTTCCTAGATGCAAAACCATTAGTAATGAGATGTGCCACATAACAGGACTTTCTGACCACAGTGGCAATGTGGTGGTCAAAAGAGAAGTGGATGTCTACCTGTGTTCCCAGATCTCTTTTAATGCCTTCTGTGTTCAGTGGACTACCATCAATGTGGTAATTCATGGGAACTGGGTTTTTCCCAAAGGGGATGACGACACATCATGGCATTGAGCTGAAGGCCATGGTTCTGTCATTGGTCTCAGTGAGACCTTTATCTAGGAGATGTCAGCATCACTTGGGGAGTTAATAATAGCTCCCAACTTGCAGTCATCTGTGAACTTTGTCAGCCAGAGTCCCTTTGTGTTGGCCTGGATTTCAGAGAAGTAGATACCAAACAGGAGAGGACCCAGGACCAAACCCTGTGGGACTCCACTTATGACTTGTTGACAGTATGACTTGGAGTCAGCTACTTTCACAGTGTGGGTTCTATCTGTGAGCCAGTCTGCAACCCATCTAGTGATATAGGGGTTGATGCCTAGCTTAGTGAGTTTTTCTATGATTCCTGAGTGGGGAATTGTATCAGAGGTCTTGGCTAGATCAAGGTTGGCTGTATGAGCCACCTTGCCTTCATGCACAGCTCGGGTGACTGACTCAAAGAAGTCGACCAAGTTGAGCAGGCATGATGTACCCTTCACAAAACCAAACTGTGTGGGATCCAGAGTTTGGAGATTCCCTATATCCTTGTTTATTAGGTCCATGGTGATGCATTCCACAGCTTTGCATATCAGACTCGTCAGGCTAATGGGCAATAGTTCCCAGGGACTGTAGTCCCTCCTCCTTTGTGGAGAGGGATGACTGTAGCAGTGCGCCATTTGATATGGACAAAGCCTGAGGTGAGGCTGTGGTTGAACAGAGCACACAGGTGAGGTGCCAGTTCACTCTGTAGTTCATGTAGAACACAGCCAGGGATATTGTCAGGTCCCATAGAAGCTGTATTCTTAGCCTTGGACAGTGGTGGTTTAACCTGTGCAGCAGTAATACTGGTTGCCTGGGAATCTACTGGTATTGTGATTGGTCCTTTGGGAGGGGTAAAGTTGGCACTGAATCTGTCGGCCAGTATATTGCCAATAACTCTTGGCTCCGGTATAGGAGGTACCATTGTGCAGTAGCTCAGAGCAAATGTGGGTATTGCCATGGTGATTCTTTACATAACTATAGAAGGCCTTGTGGTTGTCTTTACTATCTGCTGCAATTCTGTTTTCATAGCTAGCTTTAGAGGATTTGTTGAGGGATCTCAACATTTTGTTGAGGCTGATGAGAGGTCTTTCAGTCTTGGGACTTCATCTTATTCCATATCACTTTCCTCCTCCTGTTGTAGAGTTTGTTTATAGCAAGGGACCACCAGATTGGCTTCAATTTTTTTTGGAGGAGAGTGTCTTGGTTTGATTGGGTATGGCGAGATCCATGCATTTCTGTATGTGTTCGTACAGTGCATTGGTATATGATTCGGTGGTCATGCAACTATTAGCCATTTGCATGGGTGCCATGAAGTTAGCCACCTCTGGGTTTAGGAGCCCAAAGTTAGCTTTGGAGAAGTTTTTCATGGCGCTTACCTTTGTGGGGGGTTTGATTTCCAAGGTGATTAGTTTGTGATCATATCTAACCAGGGAGGAGTTGACTAATGGTGTAGAGCAATGGTTGCCTATGTTAGTAATGATCAGGTCAAGGATGTTGCTACCTCTAGTGGGAGTAGAAATGAGCTGGTACAGGGCATTGGAATTAATGAATTCCAGGAAACGTTGGGCAAGTGTATTGTTATATGAATAGTTTTACAGTTAATGGAGGGATAGTTGAAGTCGCCCAGTATGAGAGTGTTAAGTTGGACCCTAATACGCTTAAGAACATGGAGTGTGAGTCTTGGGACGTGGTTGGGGGCCTATAGCATGCTACGACCTGAATTGCTGTCTTAGCCAATGTTAGCTGCACCTGAAGTATCTCTGATGCATTATGTTGGGCTACCAGTCTGGAGGTATGTGCATCCTTTATGAATATGGAAACACCACCGCATTTGGAGCTACGGTCCAGGTTCTGGGACCAAAAGGTGTGGAATGAGTTATAACCTGGTAGTGCAGGGGTGCTTTCTGCTGCCTTTAACCAGGTCTCTGTTACAGCACAAATGTCAGTGTTTTGCATTTTAAGGAGTGCTACGAGTGAGTGCATTTTGAGATTTAGACTTCTAGCATTGAGCAGCATTACCCTCATATTGCATTTGTTTGTAGTTGTTATGGTGATAATTTGATCTTTGGAACACTGCATAAAAAGGCACTATAGGGGTGGCAAGAGCCTTGGCCAGTATTCGGAAGCCCAGGGATGACAGATGCAGGCCATCTCTGGCAAAGCATCGAGGTCTGTCAATCATGTCATCCCAGGCAGACAGATACTGGATCCCCTTAGAATGACACCAGAAACTTAGCCAATTGTTGAAATCAATAATTTTCTGCTTATATAATAATAACAGAAGTTTGAGTGGCCTTTTATGTTGAAATGTTTGGGACTGGGCAGTTTTGCCATTATCGGTTTATTTAAAACACACTGTAACAAGTGGTGCTGTATTATACAAGGAATATAATTTAATACAGTCAGGAAGGTGAATCAAAGAATATTCACATGTATGCTTGGTCCGTGGTGGTGGTGCTGTGGTAGCATTGTTGCCTCACAGTAAGACGTTGTCCTTTTCGATTCTCAGCTAGAGCGTCTTCTGTGTGGAGACATGCATGAATGGGCATACCTTCGTTGAAGGTTGTGCATCAGGGCCGGCAACTCAGCACGTAAAAATCTACTGCCAATCATTAGCGGACCGGAGTTCAGCTGTAGTGACCCCTAACCAGGAAAAGCTGAAAGTCACAACATCATGCTTGGTCCTAAAAATGTGTACAAAGGGCCTATGGGTTGAAAACAGGGCAAAGGTAAACTTTATCTGCCACGGGCCAGATTCATTTTCTTTGACTGGTTTCAATGTTTTTTTTTTAATACAAGTTTCAAGGACAGAGACGTTTACTGCTAATGCTAAGTCTGTTTTCATTGTGAGACTGTATTATTTTCTTTAGCAAATATCTTTCAGTGTTTGTGCCATAACATTTGAAATAAAACTTTTAAAGTAAATCCAAATATCTGTAATCATTGTAGAAGTAAAGCAGAGAACAGTATGCAGACTGAGAACAATGTTTATGGTAACTGGGGAGAAATAGCCAAGTAATGGTACACTGGAATAGCTTTGGAGGGTTTGGGCAGCTGTGTATGGGGTAGGCTATGCTCTATTACCCTGCCTATGGCCTCATCTGACCATAATCTGGCTCTGTTCCGTCCTGCTACTCTCTAGTGGTGTCAGCTTGGGATTACTGCTGACAATATGATGCATATGTACAGGGATTCCAGCTAAACCACTGGTCAATGCTAGAAACCTGCTCCCTTTCTTTTGTTACCCTTTTTTGTTTCAGCCTCCTTGTTAGTTAGAAGATAATCTAGGCCCATTCTGAAGCACACTTTCCTTCTTATAAAACTTGTACATCTAGTGATCAGTGAGGCACTACTCACAAGCTGCACCAATGCCCAAAAAACACTTCTTTGTTCAAGGCAAATGCTGCTGCTTCAACACAGAGCATATGACCTAACACAGTACCACCTCCCTATGTCCTGTCATCTCAGACTCATTGAAAGATAACCCACATTGGAAACTAATGTATGCATCGTCCATTATAGTCTGCTTGTATACTATAATGTGCATATAAAGTTTAGAAGCAACTATTATGACTACTCCGTTACTGCTTACATGTATGCCATTTTTTGTTTGTGAAGTGTTTTGATCAGTACTGATCAGTATATATATATATATATATATATATATATATATATATATATATATATATATATATATTCACTTTAAAACCTCGAAATACTGAAATATCGAAATTCAGTATTTCAAGCCCATAAAGTGGAATCCTGTAAAGAGTGAAACCTCAGAAGCGTGAAATTCAAAACCTCGAATACCGGAGGTTTTGAATTTCATGCTTCTGAGGTTTCACTGTGGTTACGGATTCAGGTAAGTGTATGTGTTAAGGGTTTTGGGTAGGGGATGTGGTCTGTGTTAGTGTGTTTTGTTGCTGTGATGTGTGTGCGCCATGAGAACGTACCTTGTGTGGTGGTGTTTTGTGTGTGTTTGTATGTAGTGCGACCTCGGAGTGAGAATATTTAAGTAGGTGGGGATGTGGGGGGCACATGGGGGCTTGCCCCCTGCTTTTGTGTAATAGAGAGCTTGTGTTTGTATGTGGGGAGGAAGGTGTGTGTGTGTGTGTGTGTGTGTGTGTGTGTGTGTGTGTGTGTGCGTGTGTGTGTGCAGTAGAAGCACGAAATTCAAAATCTCCAGTGTGCAAGATTTTGAATTTCATGGTTGGGAGTTTTCGTTTTACGGTTTCGACTTTATAGCCTCTAAATACTGATTTCGACATTTCAGTATTTCGAGGATATAAAGTGAATCCATATATATATATATATATATATATATATATATATATATATATATACATATATATACATACATATATGTGTATGTATGTATATAGTGAACGCTGTTTAATCGACCCTTTTTATTCGAAATGGTGAAATTCCGAAAGCACAGAACAGAGATTTTTTCCCAGGGAAAAAAATCACTGGGCCATATTCAGGAATTTGCCATTTCCTCCACTGTGGTGTGACCTCGGAGTTGGTATATTTAACTAGGGAGGTGTGATGGCACAGCCTCCCACATTACGGGCTGTGGGGGGCAAAGCCCTCCACTTTATTTTGTGTGGTTTTTTTTTTACGGAGCAATGATTTTTTTCCCTGGGAAAAAAAAAATTGCTGTTCCATGTGTTTATTTATTTATTTACATTTGCTTACCGGGAAATTCCGACTGGACACAGGTCCTTTTTCAGTGGATGCCCGGGGAGAAAAGCTCCACATCATGTACATGACAGAGATACAAAGTTGCAGCAATAGTAAACAACATTACAGGTTGTTGGCTTTAATACAATAAGATATTGATTATCAACAGTATATACAGAAGATGTTGCAAGTTAGGATAGTTTCTTGTCATTTATAATATTGGCAACAAAGTTGTCAGACAAGATGTTAAAGTATATAAAGACAACTAGCTATTTCTGACTGGGGTTAGTAGTGGGGGTAATATTTGGGTTAAGAGTCTAGCAGGTGGTGGGGGGTAAGGGTGGTGGTGTTATATTATTTTATATATATATATATATATATTATATTCTTATATATATATATATATATATATATATAGTTTTATATATATATATATATATATATATATATATGTAAATAAGACAAAGAGGGAGCTACTGCATCAACATGCTGTCTGAACCTGAACTCAGATGATCTGCTATATCAGTTTAATGCTTTAAGTGGCAAAAGTTCCAGTGAAAGTCAAGAATCACAGTACTAAAGAAGTGTGAGCTCCTGTTAAGAATTGAACTTAAAAACATTTCTCTGCTTGTATTTGTGTGTATTATTTATATATATATATATATATATATATATATATTTATATTACATATAGAATATGTATTTATATATCTAGTTAACTAAATCGAATGACCAAAATGTCAATGATGCTAACAGCAACAAAACATCAATCCAAACTAAAAAAACTTGTATTTGGCTGGGGGGCAAATCACCCTGTACCCCCACACCTCCCGCTAATTATTTCTTCCAAATCCAAGATCAAAAAATTCCCAGGGAAAGGACGTATTCCCCAAACCTGGCGATTGTCGATCTTGCACTCCTATCGACCATCTATTTTGTCAAATGAAGCATGCTAACAAATCAGAGGTAAGCATCTGGGACATTTTACATTTCAGATGACTCCCAGTTGTATATAGGTATGTAATAGTTTATCCATGACTCATTTAGTTTGAACTGAAAATATCTGAAAATTTGGTCTAAGACACATTTAGTTTAAAACACATCTAATTGAAATGTATAGTAGGCTATGGAGAATTAATGCTGGTATGGTTCAGGTTGTTAGTGTGGTAGGAATTGCAAGACAAATTAGTGTACCATGTGTAGCTTGCTAATGCCCATGCACAAGTTTGTGCCTCAGCAGTGATTCATTGTGGGTGGTTCATAGATAGGTTCTAGGCTCTTGGCCCAAGAGCCTAAGTAAGCCTAGCCAACAAGGTTCCCTGGCTTACGCCACCCAAGAAAGTTATTTTCCTGTGCCCCTGTCGAGCAGAGCTACAGAAGTGATCCCTGGGGTGTAGTTCCTGTTTCCCATCCACTCATCAGGATTTTTCTTGAAGAGTGCTAATGAGGAATTTTGCTTGACATAGATTGGTAGCTTGTTCCAGAGTATGGGAAGTCTCTGGGACAGGAATCTATCCCTCCAGCATGTCCTGTTTTTGTGGTGACAAGGTTTAGGTCCCTAGAGCATGTAGCTCAGAGGAATTGGGATTTCTTTAGGTGTAGCATGTCCAACAGCTCTGGGTTTAACATAGCTTTATATGTTAGGCAGAGATCACCTCAGAGTAGACGATATGCTACAGAGTAAAGCTGGAGTTTTTTGAGACGGTCAGCGCAGGGCGTCTGTTTGAGGCCAGTAATTCTCTTTGTGAGGTACTTCTGTGGCCTTTCCAGCTGCTGCAGATGTCTTGTGAGGTACATTCCAAAAGGGGCGTTGTACTCTATAATGAGTCTAATGAGTGCCGAGTAGAGGGGAACAGTGCCCTTTTTTTCCTGGATGAGAACCCTTTTGTGATGAGGTGTGCCATGTAATAGATTTCCTGACTAGTGTGGCAATGTAATTATCAAAGGAGAAACTACTGTCTACCTTGTTCCCAAGGTCTCTTATCACACATTCGGCATTTAGTAGACTGCCGCCTATATGGTAGTTTATGGGTACAGAGTTTTTACCAAAGGGGATGACAATGCAGTTTTTGGCACTGAGCTTGAGGCCATGGCTCTGACACCAGGCATCTGTCTCAGTGAGACCCTTCTGTAGGATGTCCACATCATTTGGGGACTCAGTTATGGCTCCTAGTTTGCAGTCATCTGTGAACTTCATTAGCCTGTACTTCAGGGAAGTAGATACCAAACAGGAGAGGACCCAGGACTGAACCCTGTGGTACTCCATTTGCAGTGATGGGAGTAACATTACAAAAGTAATGCATTACTGTAATTTATTCCATATTTTGGTAACTGGTAATTTAGGTGTTACTTTTCAATATAGTAATGCAGTAATATTAATAAGTTACTTTTTTAGTAACTAGTAATGCAAATGTGCATTACTTTTGCTTAATCAAGTAGGAAGCAGTGGCGTAGCTGGGGGGGCGTGAGCAGCGGTCCGAGTGGCACTTTTCCCATCCATTCATATCACGTCTGTGCCTTGTCACACAGACTGTTGACATCCACGTCCTCCCATTGACATTTAGTGTCATACGTTACTTTGCCCGCAAGTGCCAAAAGCCAAGTGAATTGAGAGAGTGCATATATTGTAAATTTCAGCAGATTATTGAGATCAGCTGCAACAAGTAAGGTGGGGGGCGAGCAATACAGCATCTAGTGTTGCAGTCATGTTCAACGTCTAAGAGCAGAAAACTACTCGCCCTTCCCATGCTACGTGAAGTAGCAAAAAAATTACAAAAAAAAGGCCCTTGGCATCCCTTACACAACTTTTTACATTTGGAGTGAGCCAGCTCTAGTGGCACTGCCTTATGTCAGCAGTTTGTTTTTACTTTTTTTCCCTTTCACGGACGTGTGCATAAGTGCATTTGTATGTTTGTGAGTGTGCTAACTAGTTAATCCCATACAAGTGTCTCTTTTCAGGAGCGAGCAGGGAATACTATCTGTTGAAGTTGTTGGGAATCACAACACAGGTAAAGGGAGGCTGAGGGGAATCTGAGTTTTTAATGTCATTTTCTACCCAGCAGGGCACAATTTGTAACCAGTGACTGACAACAATATTTTAAAGCAAACAATTCTTCACTTACACACTTAATACACTCTCTGATACTGTCGCTTCTATGCTAGTGATGTATATTGACAAATCACTTCTTTACAAAGCACCTTATGGCTGTGCTATTTTAAGTGCATGATTTAGTCGAAACCTGCTATATGGGGTACTATTCTTTGTTCCCACTTTTTACAACAGAAATGTGTATACGGTGTGCAACATTCTCTTTGTATGCAACTTGAGCCAAGTTTACTGATTCAGTTTTGACTAAACTATACTTATAAAGTTAATAACACAATGAATCCCTGTGGCCAGTAGATAACTTTTAAATGGAGAAAATATACCATAATGAAGTATTTATTGTATTAGTTAGCAGTGGTAAAGTCATACTTTATTTTAGTTAACAGGATGTATGCTTAAGAAGTGTATTTGAACTTGGTGACATAGCTCTCAACCTTCCATACCCCAAATGTGCAACACTGCCTCTCATGATCTGGAATAAAAGGGCAAAATGTGGAACACATACTAACATCTTATTAACAGCTTCAGCTAGGAAGCTCACAAGAAAGTTAAAATAGGTGTTACTTAATTCATCAAAAAATGAATAACAGGTATAAATATGATTCATCATCATCTACTATGGATATTAGTTAAAGATTCTTAACACTGAATATGTGACAGACCATTACAATGAGGAACATGGGCTTTTTAAAACTCAAAATGAACAACATTCCTCTCAGTAAGGTGTACTTTCAGAGTTATGCTTGGTGACATTTAGAAATGTATTACAGCGACCTCCTTTGAAAGACGAGATGAATTTGGTGAGAAGTAAATTATTCAGTTTGAGAATGGTGTAAATGGCAGTGTTAGGGAACATACTTGCACATTAATTATGCATTTATAGTATAAATATATAACTACACATGTGTGTGTGTTTATAGAAAGTGACCTGAGTGTGTACTGTATAGAAAGTGCCAATATTGTGTGTCAGTTGAATAAATAACTCATCAGCTGTATACTTCTGCCATTGACATCAAGAAACTTCAATGACTAAACAAACAGGAGTGACATAGCATAGAACAAACACAACTATAGAGAACAATTACATTATTTCAGTCACTCACTTTATCTCTTCTTTATGTAAAATGCATCAGTCAAGGCAGAATTATAAAATGCTACACTTTCCTTCTCCATTGAGATGAAAAAAAAAGTTCTTGCAGCAGCCATGCAATTAAAGAAAATAAAATGAACAGTAGATGCAAAAAAAAAAAAAAATCAAATTTGGTGTACCCCTTCACTTCTGATTTTAATATTTATTTTTTGTGCCCATCTATCCCAGTACCCAACATGTACTAATTTACAAAACAAAGTTGAGGGGGTGGTTTCTTTGGTAAAGATCTATCCCTTTTTTTCTGCTAAATCAAATACTAGATACACACTGTGCAGTGATGTTTGTACAGTTCATGCCACCAAATTTGTTGCACATTCTGCCTTCTTGTTCTGTGTTTTTGTGTGCCTGAGGTAGATGGATCTCTTGGCCTTCCCTAGGGGCTGTAGTTAGACAGGGAACGGAACCTTCCTTACATAAAATGGACAAGCCAGCATTTAAAGTGCTCTGGCAGATTTTAATTTTAAGTTTGATAGTTTTGTTCTGTCATTTTTGTTGTGCGTTTAAGCATTTCCATTTGGAGGGGTCATTGAGATGATCAGTAAGCAGATTTTTAAATGTAATATTCTTGCATTTCAAGGCTGGGTGAATTGAAACTGCTGGTGGTATTTGAAAAAAAAATGCATGGGTATATTGGTAGATTCACCAATGAGTTTTTCTAATCATATCAACCAATTGGTGAATGATAGCTATAGGAAGTATAGGTTGTATAAAAAGTTTTATAGAGAGTTATAAAGTCTAGGAAAATAATGAAGTCATTGTTTGTTAGTTACATTAGAACGAAACTTGAGTATGGAATAACAATATTGAAACCCTACAGAAAACAAGCATGAGTAAACTGGAAAGAGTGCAGCGTAAATATACCAAGGGCATCCATGGATGTGAAAATTTAAGTTATTATGAAAGACTAAAATATCTGAACTTGTAAACTGTCTCTTACAGATATCTAAGAGGCAATCTTATTCAGGTATATAGGGCATTTAGAAAGAACTACCTCTGGGAATGTTTGGGGTTATCAAAAAAAAGTGAGTGTGGAGCAAGTGTTAATAGTTTACTGATTTGAGTTGTTTGGTTTGACTTATTCTCAGGTTGGGGAGAGAGGGAATTTATTTGTATCTTCCTTTTTAAAATTTGAAAACTCTAAAAACATAAGGTATGTTTCTACGGAGGGAGTGTAACAGATGAAAATTGAGTTGTTCGTACTGTAATGTATTTCTTAGATTTTTTTTTTTCTGGTTACTTGAGAGTGCTGGTTGCTTGAGTTCTGGTTCAATGAGAGTTTAAGGAGTCTGGGGGTTTCAGAAGGTCACAACTTAGTCTCACAAAGATGAGCAACAATCATTTTTGTCATCTACTCCCTTTGAGCCTTAGTAAATTGCGTTGCAATCTTGCTGGAGCTGAATGTAAAGGCTTTTTCAAAATACTGACTAAATATTGATGATCAGTGTCTGTTTGAACAGGTGTACCATAATGTAGTCATTGAACCTGGAACGTGCAAAAACAACTGCTAAATGTTTTTTTAATGTAACATCGGCAGTTTAATTCTTCAAGGGCAGCAGAAGCTAAATTTCTAGATGTAAAGTTCTTTGCCGGTAGCAACCTCTTCATTAGTTACAGTTCTCTTTAATGTGGAAATATTCAGACAATTTTTACTTCAGCAGAGATTGTGCTTATTGTTGACTGATATTGGTGGATTGTAATGACAGATGTTTGAGCGGCCGTTTATGGTTGAAATTTTCTGAAATGTGTAGTTTTGTCATTATGGTTCATACATTGCTCACTGAAAGAATGTTCAAAACTACAAATATGAAACACATTCCAACAAGTGGTTCTGTATTATACAAGGAATATCATTTAATACAATCAGGAAGGTGAATTAAAGAACACATACATGTATGCATGTCCTTAAAAATGTGTGTAAGGAGCATATGGTTGGAAAAAAGCCTAAAGATAAAAGTAATCCTCCACAGGCTAGATGAATTTTATTTGAATGTGAGTTTTAATGTCGTTTCAATGAATGTGACTTTCAAGGGCAGAGAAGTATGTATATGTATATATATATATATATATATATATATATATATATATATATATATATATATATATATAGACTATAGAGACTATCCATGTGCAACTAACAGTGGGTAAAACTGCCTTCCAGTTTATAGCCTGCTACAGACCACCCTCCCAAACCCAGGAACCCCACTCGGCCTTCCTGAGAACACTGGAAAATATGAAGGTCTCTCCAAACACCATTATATTAGGCGACTTCAACTACCCAAACATAGACTGGGAGCATTACTCTAGCTCCAACACCCTAGCCCAAAGGTTCCTAGAATTTATAAACTCAAATGCTATGGAACAACTTGTTACCACTCCCACAAGAGGGGAAAACATACTGGACCTGATCATCACCAACATGGGGACTCTATGCTCCAGACCAGAAGTGTATCCCTCACTGGTAAGATCAGACCATAAACTAATCTCACTGGATATTCACATCCCGACCCCACCCCCTGCCCAGAAAACCACAGTGAAAAACTTCTCTAAAGCAAATTTCACACTCCTTAAAACCGAGGTGGAATCCTTCAAAGCCCCCGGGCCTGTGGAAAATACGGCCCAGACCGCAGAATCCTTTATAAATGCATTCTATGAACACCTTCAGGAATGCATGGATCATGCGATCCCGAATAAAACCAAGACCCAATCCTCCAAAGGCAGACGTCCTGTCTGGTGGACCCCAACCATAAACAAACTATACAATAGAAGGAGGAAGCTACTAAATGACAGAGCAAAATCCCAAAAAGGGAAGGCATCACTGATCAGTATTAGCAAAAAACTACGGGCACTCATAAAATTGTCTAAGGCCAGCTTTGAGAGAAAAATTGCACAGGACACTAAGGATAATCACAAGGCTTTCTTTAGTTATGTTAGGAACCTGGGTGGTAATTCCCAGATATGCTCAGAATTAGTCCAAAATGACAAAAAATACACTGAACCCATAGACATTGCCAACATCCTAGCTGACAGGTTCAGCGCAAACTCCCCCCCCTCCCCACCAAAAGGGCAAATATCTATCCCAGAAGAGTGCTGCCCCCCTGACATCTGAGATGCTCAGGTAAGAGCCGCCCTCTCCAAAGCAAAAAACAAAGCATCAATGGGACCAGACGGTGTCCCGAGCTGCGTCCTACATGAACTCCAAGAAGAGCTAAACCCAAACATAAAACTACTGTTCAATCTCAGCCTTACTACAGGATATGTGCCCAAAGAGTGGCGTACAGCAACAGTGGTCCCTCTCCATAAAGGTGGTGCCTCAACGGATCCTGGAAACTATCGCCCCATAAGCCTGACTAGCTTAGTCTACAAAGCTATGGAAAGGATCATCATGGACCTCATAAATAAAGATATTGGGGACATACAGACACTGGATCCTACCCAGTTCGGCTTTGTTAAGGGCAGATCCTGTCTTTTAAACCTGGTTGATTTCTTTGAAACAGTCACCAAGGCGATTGACAAGGGGAAGGTGGTCCACACAGCCTACCTGGACCTCGCCAAAGCCTTTGATACAATACCCCACTCGGGCATTATAGATCAGCTCACCAGCTTAAATATAAACACCTATGTCACTAGATGGATTGCAAACTGGCTCAAGGACAGAACCCACATGGTTAGAATTGATGGAGCCATGTCAGACTCCAAACTAGTTACAAGTGGTGCCCCACAAGGCTCAGTCCTGGGACCTCTCTTGTTCGGTATATATTTCTCGGAGGTACAGGCCAACACGGAAGGACTGTGGCTGACCAAGTTCACAGATGACTGCAAACTGGGCGCCATAATCGACTCTTCAGCCGACACAAGCATCCTCCAAAAGGGCCTCATAGAAACGGACAACTGGTGCCAGAGCCATGGCCTCAAGCTAAATGCCAAAAAGTGTATAGTCATCCCCTTTGGCAAAAACAAAGTGCCCACAAATTACCACATAGGTGGTAATTCATTAAGTACAGAAGAAGTAATTAGGGACCTGGGGACCCAAGTTGATAGCAATCTCTCATTTGACAACCACGTGGCCAAAGTGGTTAGAAAAACATTTTGTATAGCCCACCTAATCATGAAGGGATTCACATCTAGATCAGGGGAGGTCATCGTGCCTCTTTACTCATCCCTCATCAGGCCCATAATTGAATACAATGCCCCTTTTGGGATGTACCTTACCAGACACCTGCAGCAACTGGAAAGACCCCAAAAATACCTCACCAAGAGGATCAAAGGGCTCAAACATATGCCATATGCTTCCCGGTTAAAGAAACTCCAGCTCTACTCAGTGGCATACTGCCTGTTCAGAGGCGATCTGTGCCTGACGTATAAAGCCATGTCCAACCCGGAATTAATGGACATGCTGCACCTCAGAAAATTCAAATCCCATCGAGCTACGTGCTCGAGAGACTTGAACCTCAGCACTGAAATAAATAGAACATGCTGGAGGGACAGATTCATAACCCAGAGGCTCCCTTCACTCTGGAATAAAATCCCAGTCCAGGTTAGGCAGAGTCCCTCATTGACTCTCTTCAAGAGGAATCTTGATGAGTGGATGGGAGATCGTATGTTTACCCCGGGTATCACTTCTGTATCACTGTTAGACAGAGGCACAGTATACTAACCTCGAAACAGGGCATAGCAAAATAAATTTAAAATGGGTGGCGAAAGCCAAACACATTCTGGCTAGGCTTATAAATGCCCTAGGGCAGATAGCCTAGTATGAACCTATGAACCTATATATATATATATATATATATATATATATGTATATATGTATATATATATATATATATATATATATATATATATATACACATATATATATATACACGAGTCATATTCATGTGCAGTAAGCATGTATTCCTTAAACACATGTAATATGTGAATAAATCAGAACATGACAGTTGATAAACTATACTTATGTAAAAGTAACTCAAAAGTAACTAGTTACTTTAGTTAGTAACTACTAATAGTAATGTATTACTTTTTTAGAAAAGTAATATGTAGTAGTAATATATTACTTTCACTTAAAAGTAACTAGTAATAGTAACATTACTTTTATAAGTAATTAGCACAACACTGTCCACTTGTCACTGGTTTGAAGTCAGATTTGGAGTCTGCAACTTTTACAGTGTGGGTTCTGTCAGTGAGCCAGTAGGCAACCCATCTTGTGACGTAGGGATTTATACCTAGTTTAGTGAGTTTAGCTATAATTCCAGAATGGGGGATAGTGTTGAAAGCCTTGGCAAGGTCAAGATAGGCTGTGTGAACCACCTTACCCTCGTCTACGGCTTTGGTGACTGCCTCAAAGATGTCCATCAGCTTCAGGAGGCATGATCTGCCTTTCACAAACCCGAACTGGGTGAGGTCCAGAGTTTGGAGGTTACCATTGTCTTTGTTTATGAGTTCCATGATGATATTTACAGACCAGGCTCATCAGGCTAATAGGGCGATAGTTCCCAGGATCAGTGGTTCCCCCTTTGTGGAGTGGGAAAACTGTTGCTGTGTGCCATTCAGTGGGCACAATGCCTGACATGAGGCTATGACTGAACATGGTACTTAGGTGGCGAGCCAGATTGTTCTGAAGTTCATGTAGAACGCAGCCTGGGATGTTTTCTGGTCCCGTGGATGCTGTGATGTTCTTCGTTCCACATTGCTGCAGTCCTTACTATTGGGTAGTCCGCTGTCCAGTCGGCCCGAATACCAGAGTATATGGCTGACGTCGGTCAGGGCGCATTAGACTGACGTCAGTACGTCAGGGTACTAATGCGCATGACCAACGTCATATCCTCAGTCTTTTTTGCCGCATGGTCCGATGCAGAAGCAGTTTTGCGAGTGCAGGTTGCCGTTCTGAAATATTTCCGAAGCCGGAGTTTCAGACCGAATCAGAGTTGGTTAAGTACCCCGTTGGGGAACATTTTGGTTTTTTCTTGCCTCAGTATTTAACCGGATGTCAGAAAAAGTGAATAACTGTATTTCTTGTGGGAAACAGATACCTCATAGGGATTACCATACCTTGTGTATACCTTGTTTAGGGCCTGAGCACGACGTTGTTGGATGCCGCTCTTGTGCTAGGTTTAACAAACGCACTATTAAGAGGCGGTTAGACTGTGCCAGGTTAGTGTTTGGGAAGCGTTGCAATTATAAAATGCCGTCGGATGCTCCGACGCCCGCTTCCAAGAAGCGCAAGGACAAAACAGCGAAGCCTAGGGTTGATGAACCGGCAGTCCCGGACGTCGGTTCTTTAGAAGGCTCAGTGGAGCCAGAGGTTTTGCCAGGAGTTTCTTTGGAGTCTTAGGCAGAGACTTTTCTGTTACAGGATGTGCCTTCTCAGGAGGTAGGCCAGGCTGAGGGGGCTTCTCAGGTAACTGTTCTTCCCTCTCTTCCCAAGGTAGTTAGAGCCTCTCCTTCTGTTGCCAAAACTTCTTTGAGAGGTAGGCCAAGTTCAGCTTCACTGGGGGCTTCTCCTAGCATTTCAGGTTCTGTGCCTAAGAAACATATGCTTAAAATGGCAGAAGATTTGATTACTATGATTAGAGGTTCTATGCCCCCTCCTGATAAGAGGCCTAGGGTGGAACCGGAGTTTGATAGTTTTGAACAGTGTTCAGAGGCTTCTGAGTCTTCTGCGGAAGATGTGCAGGAGTATCCTCCTTATTTTGATTCTGATGTGGATGATTCCACTCCTACAGCTTCTCCTCCTGAGGATTTCTCATTTTCAGAGACTCTGCATTCCATGAGGGAGCACTTTAAATGGGAAGGCCAGGATTACTCTGATTCCAGGAAAAGGCTTAGGGAATTCTTGTTTTTGCCCCAGCATAGGCCCTTAGCTATACCTCCTGTGTTGAATGTGGTGGAAGATGTTTTTGCAGAGGCTTCCCTGAACCCTGATTCTTTGCCTCCTGCTCCTATTAAACCTGATAGGTACTATAGGGTGCCTGAAGCTCATAAGTATCTTTTTAAGAGTCCTAGGGCAGACCCGGAAACTGTTTCTCAGGGACCTAAAGGTGTTAAGGCCTCTGTGGTTAAAAACCCTGTTCCCTCTGATAAAGAAGCAAGGGCTTTGGATAGATGGGGAAAGAAAGTGTATACTTCTTCCACTTTAGCCATGAGGGCGTTGAATTGTCAGTTTCACATGCTTAAATATCAAAATTATCTCCTTTCACAACTGAAATCTAAGGTGGATGCTTTGGCGGAAGGTATTGAGTGTAAAGAGTTGCTGGATTTAGTTCATGTGTCTGAACAAGTGGGTAAGCATTCTTTGCAATGTGGTTTTGATGCTGTACAGGCCTCCTCGAGGGTGGCTGCCACTAGTTCTGTTCTTCGCAGGCATGCCTGGTTGAGGGATCAGAATTTAGCTGAGCATGTTAAGACAAGGATTTTGGATGCTCCTTTACAGTCTGATGTGTTGTTTGGTTCGCCTGTGGAAGCAGTTTTAAAGAAAATGGAGGACAAAGCTAAGTCTATGCAAACTGTTAAAGATTTTTTACAGGTGCAGCCACCGAAGTTTAGTAGAAATTGGCCTACTAAGGGATGGACATATCCTGCTTATGATTCCCAGTCTAGGGGTAGGTCTAGACGTGGTAGGGGTAGAGCTCAAGGTTCTTTTTAGGCCTAGAACAGGGAGTTCACCTGCTCAGACTTCTGGTGAGGGCAGGGGTCAGTCCTTTCGTAAACAGACCCAATGACCTGCCTTTTCAGCTGCCAGTAGATTCTCGTCTGGCAGCTCCTTTGGGAGGAAGACTGTCTCTTTTCAAAGGAAATTGGGATTTAATTACTCAAGACAGATGGGTGTTGGATATCATTCACCACGGTTACAGGTTTTATTTCCATACATTGCCCCCTTTCAATGGCATGCCAGATGTTCCTCCTCCACAAAGGAAAGAGGCTCACAAGCAAATTTCTCTGTTACTCCAAATAGGGGCCATTCAGCCAGTCCCTGTATCAGAAAGGGGCATAGGATTTTATTCTCGCCTGTTCCTAGTACCAAAGAAGGGGAACACGTGGAGACCAATTTTGGATTTATCTATCCTCAACACTTATCTGGACATTCCCAAGTTCAAAATGTTGACGTTACAACAGCTTTTACCTCTGCTGGGCAAAGATCACTGGATGGTAACTTTAGATCTCAAGGAAGCTTACCTTCATGTGCCTATAAGACTAAGTTGCAGGAAGTATCTGCGTTTTCGAGCTGGAAATTCTCATTATCAGTTCTCTGCATTGCCCTTTGGCTTATCTACTGCGCCCAGAGTATTCACAAAGGTTCTGGCTCCAGTGATAGCTTACTTCAGGCTAAAAGGAATTCAAATCTATCCTTACTTGGACGACTGCCTGATTCTGGCTCAAGAAAAGGAAGACCTTCTACAGCATCTGGAATATGTTATAGCAGTGCTAAGATGCCTAGGGTATTCTGTGAACGAAATAAAGTCCAGTCTAGTACCCTCTCAAGACATGTGCTTTCTGGGTGTGAGACTGAATACAGCAGCCCAGATGGCCTTTTTAACCCCGGACAAACAAAAGAGTCTATCACTTTACTTCCATCAACTATCTCATCAGTCCGTGCTGACTGCAAGGACAGTCCTTCAAGCATTAGGGTTCATGGCATCTTGTATTCTGGTGCTTCCCAATGCCAAACTGCATATGAGGAAGCTACAATGGTATCTCAAAATGTATGGACACAGCACTGCCAGGATTTGGACACTGTCATTCAAATAATACCTTGCCTTCAAAAGAATTTTTGTGGTGGGCTCAGGAATGTCACCTAAACAAGGGACTCTCTGTGACCCGGCCAGAGGCGAGTCAGATTTTAACGACAGATGCCTCGGACATTGCTTGGGGAGCTCATCTAAATGGAAAGTGGATACAAGACAAGTGGCCTGCCAGACTACAGCATCTACATATCAACATGAAGGAGATGTTAGCAGTCCAGTTTGCATTAATGGCTTTCAAGGAGTTGCTTCTTCCAGGGCAGGTGTTGATTCTAACAGACAACACAACTGTCATGTGGTACATCAACAAACAAGGGGAACACATTCTTATCCTCTATGCAGGCAAGCAATGATTTTATGGGAGACTGCGCTAAGCTTGCAACTAACTCTTCAGGCAAGGTTTCTGCCGGGAGCACAGAACTCCTTAGCAGATGTGTTAAGCAGACAAATCATGGATCCCCACGAGTGGAAACTGGATCTTCATGTATTTCAGAAATTGACAGTGTCATGGGGAACTCCAGACATAGATCTGTTCGCTTCTCCACTAAACCACCAGCTGCCAAAGTTTTGCACAAAGGGGTTTCATCACACAGCTTGGAAAGTGGATGCTCTGTCTTTCAGTTGGAAAAACCTTCATGTGTATGCCTTTCCACCTCTGCCTCTTCTTCCAAAGGTGCTATTAAAAGTCAGACAAGACAAGCCAAGGATGATTTTGATAGCTCCAGATTGGCCTCGCAACACTGGTACCCACTACTAAGGAGTCTGGTAAGGAAGCCTCCATGGCCTTTACCTTTGATTCCTCATCTGTTATCTCAGAAGGACGGTCATCTGCTCAATGTCAAGCTTCACTCTCTTCATCTAACAGCCTGGTATATTCTGTGTTGAAACACAGCAGGTCTCAACTTCCTCAACAAGTTTTAAATGTGATTATGGAAGCTAGAAGACCTAGTACAAGGAAAGTGTACGCAGAAAAATGGAAGAGATTTTTATTTTGGAGTACAGCAAAGAATTTGGAGATTTCTGAGCCTAATTTGAGTGTGGCTCTTCAATATCTTACTGAGTTATTGGACAAAGGTTTGTCCTTCTCTTCCATTAAGATTCATGCTGCAGCAATTTCAGCTCACTATGATTGTGACCCACCATTGTTTTCGCATCCTTTGTTCAAGCAGTTTCTTAGAGGGGCAAAGAATATAAGACCCCCACGTAGAGCTCCTACTCCTGCTTGGGATCTCAATTTTGTGTTGGAAAAACTTACTCTACAACCTTTTGAGCCTGCGGCTACTGCTGAATTGAAATACTTGTCATGGAAGACTGCTTTTCTGTTGGCTATTACTTCTGCAAGAAGGGTGTCTGAGTTGCAGGCCCTTATGGCAGTAG